>NC_089802.1:72977228-73112228 GCF_029633855.1 Hoplias malabaricus | reverse complement strand
GATCATAATAAATGATAATACCATTGAAAAATATTGACTATAGCGGCACGGTGGTGCAGCAGGTTAGTGTCTCAGTCACACAGCTCCAGGAACCTGGAGGTTGTGGGTTCAATCCCACTCCGGGGTGACTGTCTGTGAGGAGTGTGGTGTGTTCTCCCTGTGTCTGTGTGGGTTTCCTCCGGGTGACTGTCTGTGAGGAGTGTGGTGTGTTCTCCCTGTGTCTGCGTGGGTTTCCTCCGGGTGACTGTCTGTGAGGAGTGTGGTGTGTTCTCCCTGTGTCTGCGTGGGTTTCCTCCAAGTGACTGTCTGTGAGGAGTGTGGTGTGTTCTCCCTGTGTCTGCGTGGGTTTCCTCTGAGTGACTGTCTGTGAGGAGTGTGGTGTGTTCTCTCTGTGTCTGCGTGGGTTTCCTCCGAGTGACTGTCTGTGAGGAGTGTGGTGTGTTCTCCCTCTGTCTGTGTGGGTTTCCTCCGGGTGACTGTGTGTGTGGTGTGTTCTCCATGTGTCTGTGTGGGTTTCCTCCGGGTGACTGTCTGTGTGGTGTGTTCTTCCTGTGTCTGCGTGGGTTTCCTCCAGGTGACTGTCTGTGAGGTGTGTTGTGTGTTTTCCCTGTGTCTGTGTGGGTTTCCTCCGGGTGACTCTGTGAGGAGTGTGGTGTGTTCTCCATGTGTCTGTGTGGGTTTCCTCCGGGTGACTGTGTGAGTGTGAGAGTGAATGTGTGTGTGTGTGTGTGTGTTGCCCTGTGAAGGACTGGCGCCCCCTCCAGGGTGTATTCCCGCCTTGCGCCCAATGATTCCAGGTAGGCTCTGGACCCACTGCGACCCTGAACTGGAGAAGCGGTTACAGATAATGAATGAATGAATGAAAATGAATATTGACTATAGTTTAGTGTTATATTAGTAGTAGTATGTCAGCTTTAAATAGCTATCATAATAATCACTTAAATATATATAAATATATTTATATTTATATAAATATATTTAAAAATATTTACATTTTTATGATAGTTTTTGGGGTTTTTTTAATAGAAAATTGTTATATTTCCAAAATAATTATAGTTAACATGTTTATAATGTATAAGCAATATCTCACCATGACAATTACATTTTACACCATGCAAGTTCATGACATGGTTTATAATAAAGAGAGTGTAGTTTTTGGAAGTGGTGCAGTGCATGCAAAAGATTGTACCGCTGTATGCAAAAGATTTGAAAGTAAAAATAAGCACATATCCTCTATAGTTTACTGCATATTTCACAGATACTGTTTACTTGAAGTCTTTCCCATATTGGACAATAACCCTAACCCTAAAAGCTAATAAAAGCCTTTATTCATGACTTCACAACATTTAACACATTGGTGTGTTTAAGTAAAATATTTTAAAATTGAAATATTCTACATGTCATAGCTGCTTATATGTACATTGGCATTTACAGTTCTCTTCATGGTATTGAGCAGATGCTAATCCAGAGCGACTTCCAAAGTGCTGTGTCATTTAATTCAGAGATTACTTCTGTAAATACATATGTAAATCTTTGCAAAGTATCAAACTTAGTGTATGTTATTCAACACTCGTTCAAGGCCCATAACAAAGGCCCATTCTATAAATAGTCCTTTCCTACTGTTCTGTATATACACAGTATTTTTGCATAAATGAATCCATCAATATTCGCTTAAGCAAATATTTTGTGCATTTAATTAACCCAATACTAACCATGGAATTTTCTACAAACAAACATTTATACATATATATATATACTTATTTCTTAGCAGATATTTTATTGATATCATGAATCAAAATATAGTGAAATGCTTTTAAAGGGTGAAGATCTACAGATAATTAATGTTTTCAAATAGTAAAGAGTCAGATTGACTGTTCAGAGTGACGGCAGAATTTTGGTTGCCTGATATTTTGCACGTCTTTGACGCTTGGTTTTGCATCAGACAAACATTTATGCAAACGTGAGGATGTTTCCTGGTTGATATGAGATCTGTTTAATGCACTGTGTACCGGTGAGAACTTTGTTCCTGTTGAGTTTGAATGTAAGGCTCATATTTCCATGAGATTATTTAAATGTTTTCATTGTTTTCCTTTTGAAGGTTTTTTATGGTTGAATTGGAGAAATGCCTGCAAGACCATGACAAACTGGCCGAGCTATTCATCAAACATGTAAGTGACGTTTTACTGTGTATATATATATATATTGTCCTGGACCAAGTGAGTGGGTGGAGCCAGGTAAGAGCTGGAGCTAGGCTAAACCACAGATAGGATTGGTCCACATGGTTCAAATAGTAATAAAAAAAAAACAAAAAGAAGTAGTGTTTTGTGCCAACGGCAGCAGTACATGTCTCTGTGCTTGAGAGTCAATTTTATGTAACTACTTCACCTCCTGCAGGAGAGGAGACTTCACATGTATGTGATTTACTGTCAGAACAAACCTCGCTCAGAGTTCATTGTGGCAGAATACGACGCCTACTTTGAGGTGAGAAAAAATATAGTGGTCTTCTGTTATTGAGTGATGTGAAGTGGTTTTATGACTACTGACATCCTGATGTACTTTAACAGGAAATAAAGCAGGAAACCAACTCCAGGATGTCCATCAGCGACTACCTGATCAAACCCATCCAGCGCATCACAAAATACCAACTACTGCTCAAGGTAACAGCTGCTGACCAGAAAATAGAACATCAGAATCTAGTGAAATGTGTCTCCAAAAAGAAATATTAAGTTAAAACAACTTGTACGAAATAAACATAGAACACTATATATCTCTTATTTATACGTGTACTCATTGCAATGAAATTTTCAATTAAATTACATAGCACAGAGTGTAAGAAGAGTATGTGGTGTTGGGGTTCCTTACATGCTCACTGATCAACCACAAGACTAACACAATTGAGTGGTGAAATGAATAATATTCATTATCTTGTTACAAGGATAGGATACATTAGGCAGCAAGTGACCAGTCGATTTTTTTGTTGATTGGATGAAATCCGGAAAAACGAATAAGTGTAAGGACCTGAGCAACATTGACAAAGGCCAAATTATGACGATCATAACGTTTTTAATCACAGCAATTCTAAAATGTAAGGTATTTTGGGGTGTTCTCAATATATAGTGATTAGTACCTAACAAAAGTGGTCCAAGGAAGGGCCAACAAATCTTTGGTTTGACCCCAGAGAAGAGCTACTACATCTGTTATATATAACTTGCATATACAAGTTAATGCTGTTTGCTGAAAAAAAGTGCTGTGAGGGGTTTTAATCTTGTGGGTGATTTCTTTATGTATACATGTATTCTTTGGAATTTAAATTTACAGAATTGAAAATGTGTATTTTTACATATAAAAAGAATGAATAATCTTTTAATATTCTTCCAACAATCACAGGAATTATTTCTGTATATCACACGTTAAAATGCTTTTACTTGCCAAAATCTAGTGTCATGTATTGAATTTGATATTATAACATTTCTATAGATTTATATGGATGATATGGATGATCTGTTTCTTCTAGGACTTTCTGAAGTACAGTTCTAAGGCAGGATTGGACTGTCAGGAGATAGAGGTGAGAGCCTTTATATGCCTATGTGTGTGTGTACAGTTCAATATATTACTTAGATCATTCGATGTGATTTACGCTTTTCTCCACTTTCCCAACACTCTCCTCACAGAAAGCAGTAGAGCTGATGTTTCTGGTGCCCAAACGCTGTAATGATATGATGAATCTTGGCAGACTGCAGGGGTACGAGGTGAGTTTCACTTCCATTGAGCTTTATTTACTGCAGTCTCTTCACCAGAGCAACACACACACTCACACACACACACACAAACTGTGGGTGGTGTGTTTGTATACTTGCCTATTAGTCCATTATCAGCTGACCCTTTACAGCCCAGGAGAAAACTGTGCCAATATGATCCAATATATAAACAACCCCAGATGCAGTGTAAACAAACTAGTTATTTATTAGTCTAAAACCAAATAGTGAGAGTAAAATAAGTGAAGGAATTCATATAAAATGTAAAACACCTTTTTTTAACAGTAGACTTGGTCTAAGAGTATACATTTATAAGATAAGAGCGTTATATAAAGAGTGAGTTAGGTAGGGCATCTTTAAATCTTTAGCTCCATAACAAGGTTACCGGGCTAATTGGAATAGTGTTAATACCTGTGCGTGCGTGTGTGTGTGTGTGTGTGCAGGGTAAACTGACAGCACAGGGGAAGCTACTTCAGCAGGACACCTTCTTTGTGACCGAGCAGGATTCAGGTGTTCTCTCTCGCAGTAAAGAGCGCAGGGTTTTCCTCTTTGAGCAGATCGTCATCTTCAGTGAACTTTTGCGCAAAGGATCCTCAACTCCAGGATACCAGTTCAAAAAGAGCATCAAGGTACGTTCTAATCACATAGAAAGTGTGGCCTCTTAGGACTCACAGTTTCAGATGACTTGGGCATATTAATGTCTGTCTTAGTATGGAATCTTTAGGACATTATTTATTGTATAACAAAATCTCCAGTGTACACACTGATATTATATGCATTATAAAATGTATATTTTGTTTGCATATAATGTATATTTTACCAATGCCTTATATTTTGTCAAGTTTAATGGACAAATCCATATACATACCTAATACCGAAAATATTTTTACAAATGAATCTTCTTCTGAAGATTTGGTTCTCACAGCAATGATACACATTTATAGGAATACACTCCTAGTTCTAAAGTCCTTTGTCATGTTTCTGAAGTGGCGTGTTCCTGTCTGTATTTGTGCAGGTGAGCTATCTGAGTATGGACGAGCATGTGGACGGTGACCCCTGTAAGTTTGTGCTGGTGTCTCGGGGCTCATCTGAGAGGCTAATGCTGCAGGCTGCTAACATAGACATCAAGACGGAGTGGGTTCACAGCATCCGAGAGCTGCTGGACATGCAGAGCAACTTCCTCACAGGTAAGAGACAGCAGCTACTGTGATGCAGAATGTCAATCTTGTATAGATTATATTCGCTATGTAACAATGTAATGAAATATGTATAAATTAATTGTGCTGATGGGCTGCACTGTGGCGCAGCAGGTAGTGCGTCGCAGTCACACAGCTCCAGGGATCTGGAGGTTGTGGGTTTGATTCCTGCTCCGGGTGACTGTCTGTGAGGAGTGTGGTGTGTTCTCCCTGTGTCCGCATGGGTTTCCTCCGGGTGACTGTCTGTGAGGAGTGTGGTGTGTTCTCCCTGTGTCCGCATGGGTTTCCTCCGGGTGACTGTCTGTGAGGAGTGTGGTGTGTTCTCCCTGTGTCTGTGTGGGTTTCCTCCGGGTGCTTTCCTCCCACGGTCCAAAAACACATGTTGTTAGGTGTACACTCAAAAGTGTCTGTAGGTGTGAGTGTGTGTGTGTATGTGTTGCCCTGTGAAGGCCTGGCGCCCCCTCCAGGGTGTATTCCCACCTTGCGCCCAATGATTCCAGGTAGGCTCTGGACCCACCGCGACCCTGAACTGGATAAGCGCTTACAGATAATGAATGAATGAATGAATGAATAATTGTGCTGATTGAAAAAATGGCAGGTTCAGATGGATGAAAGAATAAATATTTGTTTATATGGTTGTGATATATCTGTGTATACAGAGCTCATTTTCTCCATTTGACTCTAGCTTTACAGAACCCTCAAGAGTATCAGAAGAAGGAGACAGGGAGCTCTCACTCCCTGAGCCGCCAGTCATCAAACAGCAGCCGCTCCTTGTCCTCACACCCGTCCACTCCACTCAAACCTGCCTCTGCCTCCAATGGAAGCCCCGCCCACAAACCCACCAAGCAACAGGAAGAGGTGTGTGTGCATGTTCAGAGTCAGTGTGCTTTGTCATCACATTTTGAGTTAGGAAACATGAATGCATCTTATATTTGTTGTGATTATATTTTGCCTTAAAAATCTGACGAGACATAATCATGTCTTTAAATAACTCAGCTCAGTGCAGTATATTTCAGATCGTTCCCCAAAACCAATCCAGTTAATGTCTACACTTGTCTAGTCACAGGTTTTATTGATCCTAAAATGTCTGCTGAAATTTTGAGTACCTCACTGAACAGGCTGATGATATCCATCATGATTTGATTGGATTGTGAAATTTGGCTGTTTTTAAGGTGACGCTGTGGCCATTCGCTTTTATTATAGTCTCACAACAAAAACCATAAAAAAGACAGTAAAAAAGACCATCACACCGCGTTTTGTTCGAAGTTAGTTGTAGTTGTAGTGACATATTAGACGTTCAAAGGCAGAGCAAAAGTCACTACTCTTCCATTCGAGAGTACAGAAAAATTATGTGTTCAATCTGATGAAGAAAGCAAATTGACAAGGTAAAAAAAGTTATATTGATTTTGGGTTGACTTTTTACCCTGTACGTACTTCACATAGGTGCACCAGATAAAGTGTAACGTTAATCTGTTTACAGGTGAGTCTCTCTGCTGAGATCAGACTCATGCTGTTTGTCTTGTAGGAGAGGAATGTAGTTATTCTTAGTGGGGCAAGTGGCCTAGTTTACCTCTCTCCCTCTGTTCCCTTCAAACCTATGCGTTCTGTAGTCTATCTCTCTCATGATAATGCATCTTGGCCTTGGCATATCCTGGATTCTGGGGCCTCAATAAATCAGCCTGTCACCATGAGCCAGACTGGAGGAGCTGCTTTGCTACATTTTATTTTTAAATGTCTCAAAGCTCAGCTTTTTCACCCCAGCTATTTATTCAGCGAGTGCGAGGCAGGTCAAGGTTGTCCCAGATAGAGAGAGAGAGAGACAGAAAAAGAGACAGAGAGACTGGCCTGTATAAGAATTTGTCCTGGTTAGTCATGCGAAATAGTTTGGCTATGCACAGCCTGTGTTGGGTGTGGGGTGAGGTCACCTGGACTATTGTGTTTCTCTATAGTTAGCATAGACGATAGTAAATATTCATATTTGTTAACTACTTGTAACAAAGTAAAACATAGATGGATGAGTATTTTCAAACCAGAATGTTTCTGTCTAAAGGAATCTGCTTTGTACAGTTACATTTTAGCTATTCATTTGTATTCAATATTGTTACAAACAGATAACACAGCATTTTGGAATGCAATTCCTAAAATAAATTTGTGTTCACACTGTGTCTGTGTTCTGACCCCCAGGAGCTGGATGAGGCAGAGTGTAACGGCTTGTCCTCAGTCCTGGTGACGCAGGATTATAATGCCGTGAAGGAGGATGAAATCTGCGTGGTGGTGGGAGAGAAGGTGCAAATTCTGGCGTCCAATCAACAGAACATGTGCCTGGTGTACCGACCCGCAAACAGCCAATCACCCGCTGCAGAGGGCTGGGTGCCGGGACACGTGCTGTCCTCCACCCGGTAAAACCAAGCCCTCTTCTCCTCCACCTCAAAATAAAGACCTCCAGTCACTTCTCAACCAATCAGCATTCACCTTTCAGTTTCACTACAGTGGACTCTCTGCCAGGAAGACTTTAAAAGACATGCTCCACCTTGGGTTCTTGTTGGCCGAACAAAATAATAAAAAAAAAAAACGGACTTTTGCCTTGTCCTTGCTGCAGTACCTCCGAACTGGAGAGAAGGCTTGGATATGACATCACTTCCTGCTGTGGAAGAAAATGAAAATTGACATTTGAATAATAATAATGATGATGAAGATGATAATAAACAATAATAATAATAAAGATTGTGTTGTATAGAGAGGAGCTCAAGGTGAAATTGTTAGTGCATTAAGTGTGGATGCTTTTGAATGTTAGTGTTCTACTGTTTTTCATCGCCATTCTCCATTGCTCTGAAACGGACATTTCCCTCCAGAGAGAAGTCTCTCTCCATTTCTCTCTTTCTCAGCCGTCTATGCCAAGTCATTTGCACACTGTGTACTATATTTTCTTGTGTTGAAATTATTTTTTTGAAAGCTTTTTAAAAAAAAATGTCTTTATGATTTACAGAAAATGAACGTGGCATTTATTTTTGTTTTTCCTTCACAATTTCAGTCTCCTGTAGAAGAAAACAAATGCTCGGCACTTTCCAAAAACAAATGTATCGCAAAGACGCCAAGTTGTGCAATATCACAATAGTCACAATGCTCATCATTGTACCTTTAATGTAACTAAGAATTTTAAATGTATTATTCTGTATCATTTTAAATTTGTACATAATATTTTTGACATTGCCATGATAGAAACATTACCAGAGGAAAATCTTAGCTGTTTGCCCTAAAGTATCAGAGAAATAATGGTAGTCCACACTTCCTCCTCAATCTGACAGTTATATTTACATTTGACATCTTTTGGAGTTAGTTGACAGATTTAGTTAAGAATCATCCAGATCATATCAGGCCAAAATGTTTACTGAGACTAGTTAATTCAAGTTGGTGTTGTCAAAGGAAGATCTTTATAATTGTCAGTATCTGCTTTAGCAGTTTCAGGTGGACTTATGGTTGCAACATCCTCCTGCAGAACTTTATGTGTACATAAAAAAAAAATTCCAGCAGGTATTTCACTTGTTAATCTCTGGAATGTGGTTAATAATAAAGCTGGCAATTTTTTGAGGTTGTTTTTTTTGGGGATTTGGAGTTATGGTAAAGAAATTACTCTGTTATAGCTACGGTTTCCGTGACATGAATAAGGCCAAGTCTGGGCCTACATTTAAGTGCTGAATCTGGGTCTAAGAACCTGGACAATGTGTTACATGATATAACAATGCAGTAATTAATGTCATAGTAATGTCTTCAGAGAAATTGTCCTTGCTTTCGAATTAGTCAAAATTTTTCAAATATTTTCATTTACAGATGTACTTTTTTTCAGACCTGATAATTATTTTCAATGTTCCATTATTATAGGGTGACCAGATGTCCTCTTTTACCCGGACATGTCCTCTTTTTTAGGTTTAAATAAATATGTCCGGGCGGAATTTCACAAACGTCCGGCATTTTGTTTTTCTAGAGCTTACATAGAACTTCGAGAAGTTTCGTTCACAAACTAGTCCCGCCCTCCCCTACTCCGATTGGTTCGCTTGAGTGAGAAGGGGGCGTGGTGAAATAGCCTAAAATCTTCTGATTGGACGTTCTGACTGTAGAGCTACCGTTATTGGTCGATAACCTTCTCTGTAAACATTTAATTGGTCAGTCTGCACGTCAGTAGTCTTCCACCACACTCGGAGACGTGTCCTCTTTTTCACCATCTCAGGCTGGTCACCCTAATTATTATGAAGATAATTTGACTATTCTGTGAACATTAGAAACGCTTAAGACATTGTAATATAGCATATAGCAATATTTTTACCAGCACAACTTAGTTGAGCTTACATGGATTGACTATGACTCACAGAGTACATTCTTGTGGGACCCAGGTGGGCTGCATATATTGGATAAATTCGGGCAACCCCGAGTCAGAATAACAGCAAATGCCACACACCCCAGAGTCTTTGCATATTATTTATCGCATATTTGTTTCAAACTTAATTAATTACCGTATTTAAAAACATAAAATGCCACAGCTAGCAACTGGAGTGTTCAGCTAGTGTTTTGTTCGGTTACGGCCTGCTGGTCGCTCAGTTCCCTCAAGTTTTTGTGGTGTTTCTCGAATATTCCAGCTGCCCGGAGAGTGTTTCCTGCCCTATTCCGCTTCATTTTAACACACAAATATATGAAATATTCAACACTGTCCTCACCGAGGACAGACGCGAAGGATGTGTCCTATTTTCTTATCTGCTTTCCGTTCTTATTCATGAACTGCAGGGAAAATGAGCAAGCTGCTCACAGTTGCTGCCGGCCAACAGAAAAATTCCCTTCATTTACAACAAGCCTAATACACGGACTTCGCTCAACGATTTAAATGTATGTCCTGCATTGACTCAATTCTGAATCAAGTAAATCAAAGCTCCTCCACCTTTTACTGAATCAGTTCACACTGAAGTGTCGCTGCTGCCCCCTGCTGGAATTAACTGTAGGACATCAGGCTACTCAACACTGTATGTCCTTCATAGTCAATAGACTGAGAAAGGCCTGTGGGAATACAGATAACGTGAATGTGCAAATGCAAACTAAATGTCAAATACATTAAAAATGAGCTCTCTAAGGGTTCTAAAATAAGTTGATAGGACAGACGATCAGTTTGACTAATATGATTGAGTAGAGCTATTAACTAGGTTAGCAGCATCTGTTGTACATTATTACACCTTTCTGGGGGAAAAAACGCTTCATGAATATTGTCATTAATTTATAAAAATAATAGGCCACATGTCCAGACTGAACTGTTGCTCGTTCCAGGTCTGGACTGAGGCTGGTTATTTGATGATGCCCACTGTAAGTCATCCTCTGGTGGTCCTTCAACAAATGTCACAGGAAAGTAACAACAGGGTGTAAATACATTTTGTTGGTGGATTTTTCTCAGTCTAGCTGTAAGTACATTTATCCGCTAATACCAGGGCAACACACATTAACTCACCCCTATGAAAATGAGTATGACAGTATTCTTAGAATCCAGTAATTATTTTTTTGTTAATTAAAATGGGCTCAGGTGGCACAGTGTTAGTGTCGCAGTGACACAGCTCCAGGGACCTGGAGGTTGTGGGTTCAATTCCCGCTCCAGGTGAGGAGTTTGGTGTGTTTTCCCCGTTTCCTCCATACGTGTGAGTGAATATGTGAGTGTGTGTCAACCTGTGAAGGACTGGCGCCCCCTCCAGGCTGTGTTCCCGCCTTGCACCCAGTGATTCTGGGTAGGCTCCAGACCCACCGCAACCCTGAACTGGATAAGCGCTTACAGACAATGAATGAATAAAATGGCTTATATTCAGTGAAAAAAAAAAATCAATAGTTCATTGAAATATATTTATTTTATAGGCAGTGCATTATGTCACAAAACATAAAAGTATTTCTATGACTTGTCTAGCTAAGGAACATCCTATTTATGTCATAAATTGTAAATGTTCTAGATGGGATTTATTCCTGCATCTAGTAAAATCACAAAAAGTAATATCATATATAATATATTTGCATAAAATTTCAAGGCATATCTGGTGTATTTTAAACATAAATAATTTCACTACACTAAGTGTCTAATACATTATGTTGAGAATTGTATAATGTTTTTACATAATATGAAAAAATAGTTACCATTTACTTTGTGTAAATATGTCATCGTGATCATTTAAAGATACCATTTCGAAATCCAACGTGTCGGTCCAACAGCAGCTAGATTTTAACTTAATTTATAAAACTACATTCCTAATAGATCTAACCCTAAATCTAAACCTAATCCTATAACCCTAAGTTTAAACAAAAAATCTGAGGCCACTGAGTTCAAATAATAAAAGATATTCTCCAAACACATGCTCACAATCACCCCCAGAGCTTAAATTACAAAGACAAGGATACAGACAAGATATGGTATCAGTAATACTTGGAAAATGGACGGTATTCCAGGTGTGCATAAGCACTCACAAATAAACGCACTTTCAGCTATTCAGACACAACTTACTCATATTATACAACTTATATTTGTCTAAACAAAACAGCTTTTAGGACTTGACTGGTTCTGGACACACACACAGACAGGGAATTTGTCCCTTACACAGTAAATATCTGAGGCAAGAGTCGGCATAATATTTATGTACAAAGGAGATTTCTAAGAAAGAGAAAGGGCAAAGTCTCAGAGTGTGAAGGTCGCAAAGCCAAGGTCTTGGATTATGTGAGAAAAATTAATCTCCACACTAAGAAGTAATAAGTCATCTGCCCCATCAGACAAGAGCCCAAAGAACGAAAAAAAAGCTTATCAGGGGCTCAAACAATTCAACTTTACACACTTTTGTATGCTTTCTACCAAATGTAGAAGTGTCTTTTGGTTCTGCACCAAGCGTGTGGAACAAGACAGTTATAGACCACCTGACATCTAACTGGGATTTTATCCCTAATTCTCCATAATCTTATTAATTAGGCATGGCCCAACCTGCTTGTGTGTTTACTTTGTAGCACACAATGAGTTCATTACATCACAATGAGGCAGAAAATAGCATATTTATCAAAATACCCTAAACCACCACCCTAAAAACATCATAAATATGTAAAAAAATATCTATGTATCATATCAACACTAAACTAAACAATGCACCATCATAAGATGGCATTCCTGAAGTCATCCAATAACAATATGTAGATTGTCTATGAAGTTGCATTACCTGACTTGGGAACGCACAAACTCCAGATGTAGATTTGGGAGAAACAGGTCATCGCTTTGAAAGCCTATAAAAGTACAGAAATTCCCTTCTATGTGAGTGTTTAAAATAACAGTGGACATTAAACACTCCTGTCTTGTGGTACTTTTCCACTGCATGGTACCTACAGTGCTCTACTCAACTCGGCTTTTTTGCTTTTCCATTTGGTAAACTGGGACATTTTTGGTACATGCTAGCTCATGATACTTGGGATTTGTAAAATCTCCAAGCGGTGCTTCACAACAACACCAGCTACATTTCGTGGTGAGTCGTAGTAGCTGAATACTAGACACAAGGTCCCAAAAGGCAAGTAGAGCAGAGTATAGATGAGTAGTGTAGGTACCATGCAGTGGAAAAGAGCATTTGTCACAGTGTCGACTGGCACAGATAACCACTGGATGCTGCCTGCAGTGTCCTCTCAGTTTCTGGGGATAAAACGCAGGCTGATAGGTTTGGAGGGGATCAGGAGGGTCCTAGTTTTTGGCTGTATGGAGGGGGATCCATCCACAGGATGAACTTCATACTGCTGCATCAGCTTGGGAAAGACAGGAGAAAGCTATTTGAATATGGGAACCATTAGGAGAATAAAATACAAATGTACTATAGGCATTCACCAAACTCTCATATTAGCCTTTAAGCTACTACTAAGTAATGTATGGGGATTTGACCCCCTCTCTGGTAGAAACGTGAAACTGCATGCAACTAGCATACTTTTTCAATAATAAAATTAACGAAACACCATTTAACAGCCAGGGTTGTCCAGACTTTGGCATACAACAGTATATAAAAATAAGTAGCAGTAATATAGGACTTACCCTGCTCAGAGTGAAGTACATCTCCAGTTCAGCCACTCTCTTACCCACACAAGCTCGCACCCCAACTCCAAACGGTATGGAGCTGTAAGGATGGTGCTGGGAGTAGGAGGGCATGCCCCTCAGCCAGCGCTCTGGCATGAAACGCTCTGGGTCAGGGAACTCATTCTCGTCATGACTCGCAGCGTAGTGACACAGGTGAAACTGTGTCTGATTGAAAAGGAAACACAAAGTTAGGATCTTTTTATTCTGTATTTATGTTTGTTTGTATTTATTTGTTAATATTAATAATTAATAATAAATATATGTAAAAACAATATATTTGTTTGTCTGTTGGATACTTCAAACAAACAAGAAATAGCTGGTTTTTACATTTTTCGGGAACCAGTAATTATCCACAACTACTTCAGTGTCGACAGTGAGGCGTCCGTTACCAGAGACAACTGGATACAATCTGCAACACACAAAGTCCTAGGACAGTTAGTCAATATGTTAATGGTGGAAAAATATGACAGAAATTAGCATCGAAATACCTAGTGACATTTACCTAATGCAAAATAAATGTTACAAATGAGTATAAAAATGAGTTGGAAATATTTTAGCGAGTATTTGGATCTGCAGTGAATATCTTTTTGGAGACTTCCCTAAGTTCAAAGGATTTTTTTTAAATACCCTTTTGTCCTCATTTGATCAGGAGACAAAATAAGGGATATATCCAAGTTTCAGCTGCTCTGTCTACACCGTCAGGGCCTCAGCCTTCCAGGAAACAACCTTTCTAGAAACACAAGGTGTGTCCAACTTATGTCCTATGGTGCAAAGTAACCCCACAGACAACTTTACTATAGTAATACACAGATCCCTAGAGTTCAGCCTTAAGGTTCTATTGTGTAGATTCTTTTGGCGTAAAAGCAAAGGATATTCAGAATATTTTAACTCATTTCCTATTTGTGATGTATCCAGGATCATTCACATTTGCATGTAAATAAAATACTGATATTTGCTCTAAAACATACTTTGACTTTGTTGAACACAATCTGATTTATGCATGTTTTTTTTTTTTTTTGTGTGGAAAGCTATTTTGGTTTAAAATATTAAATATAAAACTATTTAGAAAGTAAAATGATATTAATTTTAATCCGTTTAATCATTTTAGCCACATGTCTGTCAGGATCACGGAGCAGACTGACGGAGGTGGACGCACTTGCTAAAACACAGTATACTTTTTATTTAAACAAGATATAACAAAACAGAGAGACTTCGACAGAAAGACAACAAACAGGGAGCTAACAGAGACATGGACAAAGGGAGCTAAGCAGACTAAACTTGGACACGAAGAGCTAAACAGACTAAACCTAAGCACGGAGAGCTAAACAGGGCTAATGGGACAGACAGACTAGAGAGCTAAACAGACTGACACAGGACAGAGCTAAACAGACTAAAGAGGGATACAGACAAACTAGAGATACAGACAGACTGAAGGGAGCGAAACGACAATGACAGTGGAAACGAGAAACAGCAGAGACAAACAGACTAATCCTAAACACAGAGAGCTAAAGCAAACCGGACAGACAGACAGACTAGAGGGCTAAACAACATGACATGGGACATGAAACGAATGACCGACAAACAGGAAGCAAGACAAGGGAACTTAAATATATTACATGGACAAGAGACACCTGAGAGAGATAACGAGGGGGAGGGATTAGAAACAACACTGACGAGGACACGGAACAAAGGCGGGACATGGGCGGAGACATGGACAATAACAAACAGAGCGGGGAAAACAGACACGACAGGACAAGGGTGTGACAATGTCAAATATAGGTCAACGTGCTACAAATTTATTTGTTGTTTTACTATTATTATTGGTGCAATATTTTTTAAACTACAGAAACAGGATAAAGTGTGGCTGTGGTCTGCTCTCCCCCAATTCCTAAGGAATCAAATCTATATTTTGCTTATTTATTAAAAACTAAAACTGTAATATGTTCAGTTCAGTTTCTGTTCATCACTAAACAGAGTACAGTCTTTGTTTAAAAATGCTTCTCTTTAGCTCAGACATGTGGTCAGTCTTCAAAACGTTCTCAAACAATTCCTATAAGAAGTATTAGCTGATTCCTAAAGACTCAGTCATCCATCTGGAGTCTGGAGCCTGCTACCTGAGTGTCTCTTTGATGACTGCTTTCAGGTAGGGCATTCGGCTTAGGTGCTCAATGGTGGGCAGCTGTTTGTCCGGACAGACAGATACCACCTCCTGGTACAGACGCTTCTGTATCTCCTGATCTCGAGCAAGATGGTACAACGTCCAGGACAGGGTGTTCGATGTCTGAGAGAACAAAAACAGCAACAAAGATTTATTAACACCTTGTCACGGCCAGACAGAGTGCAGACACACGCGGAATAAAAATAAAGGTTTTATTAAGCACAGATACAAAAGAGTGGTCTAAGGCAGGCAAGTTTCACAAAAAAAAAAAAAAAAAACAAAGGAGAATAGTATGAAGGCAAGACAAAAGGCAAGAACCAGAAAAACAGGCGTAGGGTCAGAAACACTGAGATCAAACAGGTTGAGATACACTTTGTAATGCAAAGGAATACTTTGTTGGCAAAACCCTGCAAAGACTGATCTGAGGACAGGGTTTATATAGTGTGGAGGACAGGTGTGAGTGATTAATACTCAGGGGAGTCACACCGGTGCAATGTCATGTGAGTGTGGCTGGAAGTCACGTGAGGATCCAGTGCTTCCTGGGAGTTTGATTTTGTGGAGGAAAGTTCCTTGTTAACTGGAACGGTAGGCGTGACTCCCCTAGAAGATGCCCATGTTGTCCAAAGTAATTCAGCTGTAGTTTTGCATGAAATATTTCTCACTTTTCCCTCATTAAAACAGAAAAACTATATCAAAAAATTCAAATATTGTATGGATATTTATAGTGAAATTTTCAGATGGCCTCTTATCACTCTCTCTGGCTGAATATAAATGACCCCTTGCTCCTCCCCATGCCGTGCACTATGCAGGTCATGCAACAGTGGATGTAGACACAATAGTTTTGAAAAAACAGAATCAGCATTTTTTTAAAATGGCTTACTGCAGCATTCAGCTACATGAATGTGAAGTTTTACTCATTTTTATACTACCCAGTACAGTCATACTGTGCCCTATGCAACATCAAAAATAATGCTGTGTAAAACCTTGTGGAAACCTGGATGTGGTTTGAGCAGGATGAGGTAAGATTATATTGATTTCTAGTGTTTGTCTGCAACAGCCTGATAATGCAGTTAAATTGTACAAACAAGATATTGATAAGCATCCAAGGTAAGCATCCTGATTGGGACAGGTGACTTGGCCTGACTCTCTTCAAGGCGTAATGTTGGCTAAGGAGAAGTGAGAGAGTAGTTAGGAATAGAAAGATGTATGGCCTAATATTCCATAACGTCTGGGACTTGGGGACATCTGAGACATGATGTAATGGTAACAGAAAAAGTGTATGTGACAAATGCCCTATAAATACTGCCAGCAATTAATAAACTAGGGATTGGAGTGAATACTTGGCTCTCTCTTTATTCCTCTCATTTCACCTCAGGCCTGAGAATCATTTTGGAACGCAGTCTTCCTTCCTGGTGGCACTTAGACAATTGCCATAACAGTAACCAACCGTTACAAAACTATAGAAAGCATAGATGGCTCAGGCACAGGTTCAGACAAATAGCAAGAATGTAAATGAACTCCACCTTGCTCTGTTTGAATGTGAATTCCCATTACATGCGCTCATGTTTGGTTTGTTATAACAATGTGGAAAAGCAATAATAGGAATGTTCTAGATGTCTTGGCAAATACCCACAAATAACCTTTGCACTACACTTATACACGATGTAAACAAGTTTGCACTCATAGAACATTTGTGTGCAGTTGTGTGCGATTATACATCACTGTACGACGTATAACGACATGTGTTATCGCATTTAACCCATCTGTGGCAGTAAACACACACACACTGAGTAGCCAAGTCTAGTAATTATAAGCAGTGTCTTGAAAACTACATGTATAATGGACATGTATATAGTGTATATTACTTAATGATGTATTACAGACATATAGACACATATTCTTGCCAAACATTCCAATGGAATGGAACACATGCACACACACATATACACACACAGGCACAAACACGTACATACCGTGTCGACACCTCCCAGCAGTAGTTCAGTTATGGTGATGTACACTTCACTCAGGGAGAGTTTGTTGCTGGCGAGCAGGTACGTGAGGTACATGCCCTCCACCTTCTCTCCACGTTGTACCTGCTCATCCATCTGCTGCACCTTCTTGTCAATCAAATGACGGGCTACGCACATTAAACAACACACATATAAAACACGTATTAAAACTGAGGAACAAAGCCGTTTGTGTTATCTTATTAAGAAATACTTACTAAGAAAGGCTACAAACCAATCACTGATGAAATTACGGGAAGTATTTCAGTGATATTACGACACTGACCAGGGTTTTCAAGTCCACACTGGAGATACGTGTAGGTGTATTTATGAGTGATTTCTTTGCAGCAATTGACTGCACGGTTGTACTACCACTCTAAAGTATGAGATCAGTGCTTTTAACTGTGTAAATAAATGTAATGTGCTGACTGGTTAAAATATATTACTTTGAATACTTCAAACTGTTTTGAACTGATTTTCGATAAACATGACTTTAAAGAATACATTCATATTATACTTTTAAATTAAAACTTCAAAAAAATCAATATACTGAATATAAGCTAATTTTTGTATAAAATAATCCCCCCATGATCAACACATAATGATGAACAGCCATTATACTGACATCTACTGATCAGGATGTATCAAAGATTCTGTACTATGACCCCCACGCACCCAAGACATTTTACAAACAAAGTGACAGACTGCACCATTAAACACAACATTCATTCATTATTTGTAACCCTTATCCAGTTCAGGGTCGCGGTGGGTCCAGAGCCTACCTGGAATCATTGGGTGCAAGACGGGAACACACCCTGGAGGGGGCGTCAGTCCTTCACAGGGCAACACACACACACTCACACCTACGGACACTTTTGAGTCGCCAATCCACCTACCAAGGTGTGTTTTTGGACTGTGGGAGGAAACCGGAGCATCTGGAGGAAACCCACGTGGACACAGAGAACACACCACACTCCTCACAGAGAGTCACCCGGAGGAAACCCACACAGAAACAGGGAGAACACACCACACTCCGCACAGACAGTCACCCGGAGGAAACCCATGCAGACACAGGGAGAACACACCACACTACGCACAGACAGTCACCCGGAGGAAACCCACGCCGACACAGGGAGAACACACCACACTCCTCACAGACAGTCACCCGGAGAACACCCACACAGACACAGGGAGAACACACCACACTCCGCACAGACAGTCACCCTGAGGAAACCCACACACACACAGGGAGAACACACCACAGTCCACACAGACAGTCACCCGGAGGAAACCTACGCAGACACAGGGAGAACACACCACAGTCCACACAGACAGTCACCCGGAGGAAACCCACGCAGACACAGGGAGAACACACCACATTCCTCACAGACAGTCACCCGGAGGAAACCCACGCAGACACAGGGAGAACACACCACACTCCTCACACACAGTCACCCAGAGGAAACCCACAAAGAAACAGGGAGAACACACCACACTCCTCACAGACAGTCACCTGGAGGAAACCCACGCAGACACAGGGAGAACACACCACACTCCTCACAGACAGTCACCCAGAGGAAACCCACAAAGAAACAGGGAGAACACACCACACTACGCACAGACAGTCACCCGGAGGAAACCCACGCCGACACAGGGAGAACACACCACACTCCTCACAGACAGTCACCCGGAGAACACCCACACAGACACAGGGAGAACACACCATACTCTGTACAGACAGTCACCCGGAGGAAACCCACACAGACACAGGGAGAACACACCACACTCCTCACAGACAGTCACCCAGAGGAAACCCACAAAGAAACAAGGAGAACACACCACACTCTGCACAGACAGTCACCCGGAGGAAACCCACACAGACACAAGGAGAACACACCACACTCCTCACAGACAGTCACCCGGAGGAAACCCACGCAGACACAGGGAGAACACACCATACTCTGCACAGACAGTCACCCGGAGGAAACCCATGCAGACACAGGGAGAACACACCACACTACGCACAGACAGTCACCCGGAGGAAACCCACGCAGACACAGGGAGAACACACCACACTCCGCACAGACAGTCACCCGGAGAAAACCCACGCAGACACAGGGAGAACACACCACACTCCTCACAGACAGTCACCCGGAGGAAACCCACGCAGACACAGGGAGAACACACCACACTCCTCACAGACAGTCACCCGGAGAAAACCCACGCAGACACAGGGAGAACACACCACACTCCTCACAGACAGTCACCCGGAGGAAACCCACACAGACACAGGGAGAACACACCACAGTCCACACAGACAGTCACCCGGAGGAAACCCATGCAGACACAGGGAGAACACACCACACTCCTCACAGACAGTCACCCGGAGGAAACCCACGCAGACACAGGGAGAACACACCACACTCCTCACAGACAGTCACCTGGAGGAAACCCACAAAGAAACAGGGAGAACACACCACACTCTGCACAGTCACCCGGAGGAAACCCACACAGACACAGGGAGAACACACCACACTCCTCACAGACAGTCACCCGGAGGAAACCCACGCAGACACAGAGAGAACACACCACACAGACAGTCACCCGGAGCGGGAATCGAACCCACAACCTCCAGGTCCCTGGAGCTGTGTGACTTTGACACTAACCTGCTGCACCACCGTGCTGCCCTTAAACAAGAAATATGTTCATGTATTTTTTTATGAAGTTATTCATTATATAGCGCACCTACGTCAAAGAGATCATCCCAGGCCTGTACAAACTGCGTCCAGAATGGAAAAATTTTACGAGTCCAACGTGGGAAGAACAGGACGGTCTCAGAGAGGGTCAGCATGTTGTTGGCTGCTGCGATAAATCTGAGGGTGTCTTTAGGAATTTCCTCCTGGAGGCATCCCAAGCGTGTTTCAAAGAGGACAGAGGAAATTCCTGAACATGCACATAAAAACAAATACACGTAAACACGGGCGCGCGCACACACACACACACACACACACACACACACACAAACACACCCAAAGAGAATAAAAAGGGTCTTTGTTAATGCTTTGGTAAATGATCCTGTGAAACCCATTTTCATAAAACTTTAATAGTGCATTTATAAAGCGTTATATGGCAATTTATATAATGCTACCTTATCGTGCCTGTTATAAATACGCTTATGTCACTTGTTATAATGATATGAAGAATATGTACCATATTTCAATAAGACTGTGCAAAAAAGAATTAAATGTGTCTCCCACATTGAGAGTAGCATTTGTCTATTCAAATAACTAAAGAGAAGCTGGACATAAAACCAGAAATAGCTGCCAAGACATAACAAAAAGGTCATTATTCATTCATTGTCTGTAACCGCTCCTCCAGTTCAGGGTCGTGGTGGAGCCAGAGCCTACCCAGAATCACTGGGCACACTCTTTTTTTCACCCTATGTTAAGAAAGACTATTTAGACCTATAAGGACATAATCTGGTGTTTTAAGAGATGAATCATGTTTCAGAAGGACCAGCGTTCATATCAGGCACAATGAGACTATGGACTATAATTTTTTCACAAACCTTCTTTTAAACTTCCTCACTAAGACAAAGGACTGTCTACTGAAAAATCCATACAAGACTATAATATCTGAATGCCTATTACAATTTTATAACCTGTTATAAAAATAGTGTTTAAGCTAAAGGTGGTACAATGTTTCCTCAGTATTATTTTTCTTCCCTGGAAAAGGTTAGTCTTTCCTTAAATTTTTTTTTTTTTGATAATGGCAAAACAATTGCTTTCTTCAAATTTGAAAACATGTATAAACCTCTCTGGACCAAGTCTGGGCTTTAGGAAGGATGACTACTATTAGTGTGGAATGCACAGCAACGCACAACACAATGATGAACATTTGTCAGCTGGTGTTATTCATAATGGTTTAGTTTTGTAGCAATTGCAACAAAATTAATGACAAAAATGGTCTGATTTTTGAATATACCCTAAAAAATATTTACTTCCTAGAACCATAATAAAACTTCAGTAGAGTATATTGATACCAAGAACTTACTGAACCTTTCGCATGTATATTATTAAGTTTGTCCCTTGGAGAAGATATTTTCATTTACATGTGGGGCTTATACTTTGCTTCTGACTGGAAGTGCCTGAAACCAAAAATATCTAGTAGCCTCATTTTTGTGACTGAGTATATCCCAATTTGAACAGGATTCTTTTTACCTGGTGAGTATCACTGTGATTTTAGTCCCGTCCGAATAGACCATTTCAGTCATTTGTCTAAAGTGCACGGACCTGTTTTTGGAGTCTTTTACCTATAGTAAAATGAGCAGTAAAAACAACCCCCGTTTAGGCCTATATTACACCCAAGAGAACTAGCACTAGGTGAACTAGGTGCCCGAGGAAACATTTAGTGATGTAAAGTACTGCAGAAATCATAGAATTTAAATGGTTTAAATTAACAGGTACAAAACCTGTGTGTGAGGACTATGTTTTTTTGCCATCATATCACCCCTTATCAGTAATGAAGGACCGGAAGGTCATTGAGGGCTGGATATTTTTGATATTTTTGAAGCAACTGGATAATCTTTACTGAAATCCTGTGGTACAATGATATTACCCTTGATCCCCACGTACAACTAATGCTTTTTGAATAGGGCTTCCTAATTACGTTCAGCTGCATTTTAAACAGATATATAATATCTGCAAGCCTGAACATGAGGACTGGACAAAATCGACAAATTTCCATGTTTGACGTACAGATTTTAAGCAATAAAAGGCCATTTTGGTACTACACAATTGTTCTTTTCCACCTCTCTGACCTTCAAAGCCAAATTTGTAGAGCTCTGAGGCAAGGTCGTTGACAGTGTTCTTGTCCTGGCTGCGCAGTCGCAGTCTCTCCAGTCGTTCCAGCAGGTCTGTTACCACGTTGTGAATAACCGGCGCAAATGCAGATACTTCCTGAAGCTTCAGCATCTTTGGGTTCAGTGCACTTCGTAGGCGGTACCACTCGGTGCCCGTGCTGAAGAAGACACAAATAATTACTGCCAAAACTGTCATTTACTGTCATTATAAACAGCAGCAACCCCCCACCTGTCCAGAATTAGGGGGCCTAGGCAACACAAATTTTTCTAGTTTGACCTACAGCCATTCAAATCCAGTTTTTAAATGGCAAAGACTTACTTTAATGACTCTGTGCTACTGCAATAGCACTTTTGTTTATCACAGAATAACCTTAGTAAAAAAAAAACCAAACAGACAATATCAGCTTCATCAGTGACAAAAGCAGCATGGTCATCCGTTCATGTAGAAACCTGCTGCTGTATGAATTTAACTGTTAACATATTTGCCTATGTGCACTGTTTGTTACTGATGGCTTCCACTAGAGGTCAGACCAGAGAACACAGGCAATTCACATAAGGTAAAAATGGCACCACTCCAGGAGAATTATTCATTCATTCATTCATTATCTGTAACCCTTATCCAGTTCAGTGTCGCGGTGGGTCCAGAGCCTACCTGGAATCATTGGGGGCAAGGCAGGAATACACCCTGTAGGGGGCGCCAGTCCTTCACAGGGGCAACACAGACACACACACATTCACTCACACCTACAGACACTTTTGAGTTGCCAATCCACCTACCAACATGTTTTCCGGAGGAAACCCACACGGACACGGGGAAAACACACCCCACTCCTCACAGACAGTCACCCGGAGCGGGAACCGAACCCACAACCTCCAGGTCCCTGGAGCTGTGTGACTGCGACACTACCTGCTGCGCCACCGTGCCTAGTTCCAGGAGAATTAGCCTTTGAATAATTTAATAACCAAAGTCAAACTTCGACGACAACTGTGCCTTTGTAGATGGTGTGTAAAGCCTCTAAATCAAAGATGTATGGTACTGTTTTGATGATGAGTGCCTACTCTACCCTTAACGTCTTTGTGTGTACTTCACATTATACGCTTAGCATTCATTTCTGATTCTGTGCACAACTAATGCACCAAACGGATGCAGGACACGTGAGGCCATCACAGCACAAACCCTGAAAATATAACTCTAGTCTATGGTGCTTGTGGGAGACTGGAGGGTGAATCAATGAGCAGCTACCTAACAAAAGTATTAGCAGCAGAGCTGCAGTCATGTTTAGCCAGACACTGTTACTGTTCCAGCATAATGGAGCAGTGCTGCTCTGATGCACTTTTGGAATTCGGGCTACACTCCAGACTGCAGCTTAAAGTGAAACTGAATGCATTTCTTGTCAAAGAACCACCTAGAAATACTATGCATTTCCAATCACACATTTGGCTGTGACTAAGTACTAGGTCTGGCTTTTCATTTTCCCTTACTCATGTTCTCCTTGGTGAAAAAGCTGAAGTGGGTTTCTTTTTTTTGTTTTACACCACATCTTTTCATACGTCCATCTGAGGCATGTGGCGTGCTAAACCAACATGAAGCTGACCAAATGAGAAGTGAGAAGTGTTGATAGAGAGAGACTTACTCAACATGGAGGCCACAAGCCTGGCCCCTCAGTTCTCTGTACTCCTTCCAGTGTGGAAGAGCAGTGCGCACTGGGTAACGGCCCTCCTGCCGGATCACCTGTGATATAAGCTCTGCTGAGGCCACGTTCACAATGTCAAATGGGCCAAAACGAGAGCGCCAAATCGGGCCATACAGATGTTTGTGTGCAATCTACAGAAGAAGGCACAGGTAAAATAAGAGTCTATATTTACTTTACAAATATTCAAATGTATGCAAAGGTCCACAGGCATTGTTTATAACTGTACATGTCAAAACAAGTAAGTAACATAATGAAAATGAAAATATGTCACCAACTTAAATGTGGTTTTTCTATGACTCATCTTTCTTGCAACAAACAACATATCTATTTGCAAAGCTTAAAATGCTGAAATAATGAATATAAATTGTAATTATAATTGCAAATTGTTTCACAGTTAGACTTTACACTGCAGGTATTCTGTGGAGGGGGTATGTACTATTTTTCCTTTTCAGAAAATCAACCAAAAAACATTTGATCATGGAACGTGTCCCAAATATGCCCTTAAAAGTGATCACACCAGTGACACAACGACTACCACCCTGTGTCACTTAGTACTTTTTCTAGTACTACATAACAAACATTACTAGACAAAACTAGACAACTGTTTTTCTTCAGCTGTCTAGCTTGTTTCCTGAAGTCGTGAGACAGTGATCATATCACACTTCATTTCACTTTGAGACACAATGCTTGCTGAGCTCAAACCGTTTGTCAACAGCTATCAAGGGAAGGAAACCGTACTTCACTAAAGAAAGGAAGCTAAATGATTATGTGCATCTGGATTCAGCCAAAATCAAAATAATAAATGAAATAAATAAAATAAAATAACACCAAATTGGTACATAATTCACTACAGAATTGCAGAACACTTTAGTACAGTGGTTCTCAATCCTGATCCTGGAGTACCACTGCCCTACCTATTTTATTTCAGGACCAGAACTGAGAAACACGCTCTTAGTACAACCAGAATCTACCAGCATTAAATAACAGGCCCTGTTCTTGTCTTTTTTTTTTTCTTTAGCCCAAATCTAACCAGCAAATCCAGAAACACAGAAATGAGCAACAACAAAGGAAGGTACAAACTGAACCAACAGGACACAGAGAAATTCAAAGCAGGACTCTCATTATTACACAATTATAAACAAATACTTATTAAAAACATTAGAATTTACATTCATGCAGGTTATTACTAAGCCACACTAACTTTTGAGAGTGTATTGTGATCATTAAAAGAGAGGAAACCCACACAAGCAGGTTCTCAAAAATGTACACATTCTTGTAGTTATACTATTCACAAATATGAATAGAATCCTATATGAAGCATAATGTTTAGTACATTATTAGTGTCTTTCAAACACCTTAAAACCAGTCATCAGAATGCACAGGTATTTAACATTTCACTGCACTATATTCAGTATATTCACTGTAATTTGGCTAAAAGTGCATTTGGTCAGTGTTCAATGTTATGTTCAGGAAAGCATGTTAATTATCTTATTATCATAATTTATTTTTAATTGTAAAAACATCATACATTTTCCAAATCTTACAGTAACTGTGAAGTATTTTAATAATTGGACCTTTGTGAACAGAAACTCTACCCACAAATAAACTCTGACACAGTTCAGAGCACCTTATTTGTGCTGAATGTAATGTAAGGAATGCTGCAGGGCTTGAGATAAACTCCTGTGGGTGTAATAAAAGGAATAATCTTACAGTGATCTGAGCTACTGGTTCTCCAAAACATTCAGACAGGTTTGAAAATACTAGTCAGTCAGGCAGATCCCATGTTTATTTTGAAATGCAAGAGCAGGGTAACCAGATGTCTCCGGGAGGGGGGGTGCTTTTAAGTCCATTACACCTTTATTTGCTACACAAAACATGGGAATTTCCTTTTTAATTCATCCGAGAACTTACATTTACGTTTCGGCATAGCTGCTCGAGATGAGGGTAAGTACATGAGCTTTGTCTGACGTAAACAAAGACTACTGACGTGCAGACTGACCAATTAAATGTTTACAGAGAAGGTTATCGACCAATAACGGTAGCTCTACAGTCAGACCGTCCAATCAGAAGATTTTAGGCTACTTCACCACGCCCCCTTCTCACTCAAGCGAACCAATCGGAGTAGGGGAGGGCGGGACTAGTTTGTGAACGAAGCGCTTCTCGAAATTCTATATAAGCTCTAGAAAAACAAAATCCCGGACGTTTGTGAACATTTTTTAAGTCTGAAAAAGAGGATATGTCCGGGTAAAAGAGGACCACTGGTCACCCTAGGCTAGAGAAATTACATTAACTGTGTCTATTTACGAGATACACTTGCATTTTATGATGTAATTAATTTCTACACTACATTTTCATCCTCTTTTAATCCGATTTTTATTTATTTGTTATTAACTAGAAGATTCTAAATATGTATGAGCTCTGTTCTGATCCACTGTCAACTTTATAGTGCCCGTTTCTAACTGCTGTCCACACTAAAATAATCTTACAACATCATACACGGGAAAGGCGTAAGGGCTGCATGCTGCTTTACGTAGATTACTACATTACAATATGCAACCGTTTGGAAACCTCTGTTCAAAATTAAGTTACCACATATAGCGCTAAATATTATCAGAACGTGACTGGAGCATAAATAATATAGAACATTTTTATCAAAAATGTTAAATTCAACAAATAAATGCTCCTCAACATTACATATTTGAAGTTATTCCAATAAAAACAAAAATCCTAATGTCTTAAAAGTGGCGTAGGTCCAGCTCCATTTGTCTGCAGCTCGAAAAATAAACATTAGGGTAATGATAAATGAACTGTTAATGTTTTGTTAAAATAAAATATCAACCCAAAAGGCTGTTAATAGCTGCCCAGGAACAACAACAGATCAAATATTAGCTTTCTCGGTTACGTTAAGTTCATTTACTGTACTGCTGAGACCGTTTATTAACGAAAAAAGAGGAGAAAGTATAAATTTCTGACCTGCAATGAATGGCTCTTATCCGCGTATCCCTTCACAAACAGCCAGTAAACTGTGGTGGCGAGGCTGGGCCCATGAAGGTCGTCTATGGTCTTCAGTTTCCCCGGTGATGCGGTAACCGACTGCTGGTTCAAGTCGCTGCTTTGCGCCTTGAGGCTCCGCGCCCCTGCGGGCGGAAGCATAGCAACTGGCCGACACAGAGGAGCTGCGAGGCGCTTAGGAGTCAACACACGGATAGCCGTCATGATGGAGATCCAGTGACGAATAGACTACTCGGAGACCAGTAAACAGGCGCTGCGCACAATGGATTCGCCCCGCCCCCTCCGCGCACTGATTGGACCGAAGTTCAGATCAGAGAGCGGTGATTGGCTAAAAGTTTTGGCATTAAATAGTAGCAGTAAAAGCCACCCACGAACAAATGAACCACTGTGTACATTTCCACTGACCTATGGATCGCTGTATTGTAATTATACCGACTGTAACTTAATCATGACATGTTAAACACGAGTCACAAGCCTATCATTTTAAAATCCAGAGAGCACTAGAATAAAGAAAAAAGCTTGCTTTAGATTGGCTTAAGGAAAATATAAAGTTAAAAAAAAATAAAGAAAGAAAATAAAAAGTAAATTAAATTTTAGAAAAAGTTTGTCCTGTTTCTTGTTTTGAGTCCTAAAGCCCTCTTTGAAGATGTGTAAAGTTTTGTGACTTCTTGGAAAGGTGAACAAGTGTTGTACGTCGTCAAAATGTTGTATTCTTCTATTTGCTTTCAACTTCAGCATTTTCAAATGCAGGTGACTCAAAAGCACTTCCACTGAGTCTTAACAAACAGAAAGACCAAAACGACTAGCTTCTTTTCCATTTCTTAACTCAAATCTCAATTTGGTTTTGGATGAAACATCACAGGATCACAATGGATTACATTTAAATTCCCCTTTAACAGGTTCCTACTTTTGGTTCGTCACCTTTCTGTGAAAATCTGAGCTAGCCGGCATAAGCATTAGTGAGGTGAGCTACTGATAACTGATGATTAATGCAATCATTCAATATCAGCAGGTCACCCTTTGATCCACAGCCTACCATTGTATTTTCATTCATTCATTATCTGTAACCCTTATCCAGTTCAGGGTCCAGAGCCTACCTGGAATCATTGGGCGCAAGGCAGGAATACACCCTGGAGGGGGCGTGCCCAGTCCTTCACAGGGCAACACACACTCACACCTACGGACACTTTTGAGTCACCAATCCACCTACCTACCATTGTATAGTTAAGTGCTAATATGAGATGATTACAGATCTCTGTGATATTAAATTGAACTCTTTCATTTCAGACCACATAAATCTGGTTTAAACGTCTGACTATTACTTGGCATTAGGTGTGATAGCCTCTGGCTAATGTGCAGATGTTCCACAGTGATTCATTCTATTAGTCATTGCTTTTCAATGAAGTTTATTTAAGTGGTATACAGCTATGTTTAAAGCAGATAAGTTCATTAAACCCGTGTTGAAATTACTCTAATCCACAGAAGGGGGGGGGGGGGCACTTCTGGAAACCAGTGATCTACATTTAAAAAAATCTCAATCAGAACAAGAAAAAGATTAGTTTAACTAGAATAGACTGATTATCTTTTCCCATTCACGACCCAAAGACATTTTTTTACATATTATTCTTTGTGGATCTACGCAAATGGCAGAGCAAACAATAACCACAGCGAGGTGTACATTATCTGTCTCCTAGGAAATGTGAGTTGTGTGTTTGGTTGTGGTGGTGTAGTGTGCTTTCTAATCTCCATAAAAATCGACAAAACAGTTGTGTAGTGTGAAATACCCAGTCTGTTTATAATCTGATCAAACTGTAAATTCGAGCTGCATCTAGCAGCACACATGCACATCAGTATCTGCTTCATGGGGTATGTCCCAAAAAGTGTGTACTACATGTAGGGAATAGTGAGTAGGAGGCCAATTCCAACACACCTATGCTATCAGTGCTCGCAGTAGCCGATACCAATACTGTAAGCGCCAGTATAGTTGCCGGAGTGTGGTGTGTTCTTCCTGTGTCTGCGTGGGTTTCCTCCGGGTGACTGTCTGTGAGGAGTGTGGTGTGTTCTCCCTGTGTCTGCGTGGGTTTCCTCCGGGTGACTGTCTGTGAGGAGTGTGGTGTGTTCTCCCTGTGTCTGCGTGGATTTCCTCCGGGTGACTGTCTGTGAGGAGTGTGGTGTGTTCTCCCTGTGTCTGCGTGGATTTCCTCCGGGTGACTGACTGTGAGGAGTGTGGTGTGTTCTCCCTGTGTCTGCGTGGATTTCCTCCGGGTGACTGTCTGTGAGGAGTGTGGTGTGTTCTCCCTGTGTCTGCGTGGGTTTCCTCCGGGTGACTGTCTGTGAGGAGTGTGGTGTGTTCTCCCCGTGTCCGCGTGGGTTTCCTCCCACAGTCCAAAAACACATGTTGGTAGGTGGATTGGTGACTCAAAAGTGTCCGTAGGTGTGAGTGTGTAAGTGAATGTGTGTGTGTGTTGCCCTGTGAAGGACTGTTGCCCCCTCCAAGCTGCATTCCTGGCTTGCGCCCAATGACTCCAGGTAGTCTCTGGACCTGCCGCAACCCTGAACTGGATAAGCGGTTATAGTTAATGAATGAATGAATAAATGTTCTCAGAAACGTGTACCTACATCTAGTGTTTAAAAAAAGCGATTTGTTCTGGTGAATTGGAACAAGTGTGGGATATTAGCAGATATCACAAGCCTCAAGTACTGAATGCACAATGCTTTTAAATGACCATGTATTTGTGTACGTTAAATCACGAAAATTGACAGGCTCTGGAAGTCAATTTTTATTTTATATGCCGTGACATATCTGAACTGATCATGACTAGAATAAGCTGTGCCTGACCAAAGACCGGCCAAAACAGAAAGACCAACAAGATTATTAAAGCTATTCATTTGTTCTCATTAAAAATGCATATTCATGTTATTTAGAGAGATACATTTTATCCACTCAATGAGTAAAGTGCTTATAATAATAAAATAAAACCAGGAGGACATGAAGTGTGAAATAAATATCTTTTATTATTCTCATTATCATAATTATTAGCAACACTATACAAAGTGCCAGCCATCACAGGCAATTTCATGATGTCGTCCAGCAAACCCTCCAATCAGCTGTGCTCTCATAGCAGGGCACATAACCTCATTGGGCCATTCAAACGCCAATCATGCATAAAATCTTGAGTTAAAAAAAAGGAAAAAAAATAAAAATATATATAAAAAAAATATGCGTAGCACTGATATACAGATTTGATATAAACAGGCTTATTGGTCACAAACCAAATTGAATTATAAACATGGCTTTCTCGTACCATAGACAAAGCAGACAAGATATTTTTGTACCAGATAAATGTACTCTGTCAAAAAGAGAAAATCTGTCTCCGCTTTTTTTTTTTTTTTTTTTCTGAAATATTTCTTGTTTTTTTAATTTTCTTTTTCATTTTTCAATTGTACAGTCCTAAAGCGCAAGCCATCTGAGCACAGAGACTTTTGCGCTGACAATACACACTCACACAACAACCAGAAAGAGGCTTCACACACCACACACACAACAAAACGTATACACTCACACTCTCACATATACACACACACACACACACAAAGTGCATTCAGGAGTGGCAGCAGTGGCACAACAAACCTCATTGAAAAGCCCAGCCTGTTAGTAGAACTATGGTGAAGCTTTTAACGGCATTTAAGGACCAGTTGTTAGAAAGTCTCCAGGGTTGATAATACACAGGCAACAGGGTGGTCGATTCAGCCCTACGGGGTTTAAGGAAATTCTCAATTTCATTTCAGCAGGAGACACAAGAATGTAGAAGTACAGGCAAATACACGCATGGTGCCATCAAGTGGTGAAATTCAGCCATTTACATTCCTGCAGGGCTTGGCGATTCCTACCACACCTTTTACAGAGTATCACTTCTGTCATTTTTGTGAATACGGACAAATGCAAACACGCGCACACACACATAAACCCGCACACATACACACAGTCAAACAAACATTCATTGGCAAAAGTATTAAAATCAGTGTACAAATAATGGTCTCAAAAATGTGCAAAAAGTTGAACATCGAAAGGACAGACAAATTGTACATACAATTACAAACGCCTACACTCACTGTGGAGTAAATCTGTACACCAAGTACGCTAACAGACACCGAGTAATGCTTTTTTTTTTCCTCCTGTCAGATCAAGTTAAATGAAATCTTAAGTTCTAAATATCTGAGAACTGGCACTTACACCATTACTATTCAATGTATTCAATGTTCATCAATGGCCTTTAGACCAAAACCGGTTCTGCAATATCTGGCAAGACACAACATGGACGGGCAAAACGTGCCAGCTGACCACATTGCAGTACAGCATTTATTAGCAAAAAAAAAAATTTTTTATGAGAATCCATATCTAGTACCTGACCTTGTTTTTATTATTACTGAACATGTTTCACACTAAGCCGTTTTCAATCAAGATCTCAAAGACTGAACTGCACAGAAAGTTTGAAATAAAATAAAAAAATCAGTAGAATTCCTCTGTGGATATCGGCTGCCTTTAACTGCTGCAAATTCATTCAACTGGACTGATGACTCTGTCAATAAGAGTAAACAGAATGGTTCCTAAGAACTTGGATTACAAAACCTGTAAACACATGCTGGAGTGTAACCTTTCAACAGTCAGAGTCTTCAGAGAGGAATTCCAGTGACAGATGTACTGGGGTTTGCATGAACTCCTCATTACAGAGCTGCAGTGTCAACTAAGTGAAATACATTTTTCATTCAATGCGTCCGGGCTATCCACCCTGTGCAGTAGCACTACAAAAATCATGCCTACCAAAAAATAGAGACTCTCCTGTTCTAAGAATGTACCGAGTCACAAGAAAAGTTCAGCTGCTTGGCTAGTACCAACTTTCCTCTGAACAAGACAGTCCTCAAAACGCAGTAAAATATTACCACAAATGTCCTTTACAAGGGAGGTGCTCATTTCAAATACAGGTTATTCCTTTCCAAACAGTCTATAAAACAACGACCCAAACACTGAGACTTGGGCAAAGTGCTGTCACTCCAGAATTCTGACTGTCCCAAAATGAAGCAATATTATTTCTACCAAGTAAAAATGAGTTTATATTAGATTTCATAAAGGCTTATAAATGAAGTCAGAACCAGAAGCATACAAGTACAATAAGGACTCAGTGTCTTTGATGCGAAGCACTGAATAGAACACCGTTTTGAAGCAGTTACTAAACCCGAGTATGTGAGGAATAACACCAATTGTGAAACAATCCCCAACATTGAGAGAGCGCGAGAGCATGAGACTGAGTGACAGCAAGCCAGTTCCAAGAGGTGCCTCAGATCTAAAAACATACAAGGGACTCAATTAATTAGGCTCTTGTATCAGAGAGGATTCACTATATTTCACGTCCTTATTTAATTAAAATTTTCACAATGCAACTAGATTCATTTTAGTCCTATTAATTGTCGCCAACGTATTACACAGTAGAAGATTACCACTGCCCAATTCTTTCTATTGTCAGTATGCTTTTCCAAGTACAAGTAAAACGGTTTTGAGTCATGGTAATCAACCATACATATGTAACAGACACGGCAGACAATGATCAGGTTGAAAATCGTGGACGTGATCTTTTAACATGTCCCCTTTACGGGAAATCAAGTAGCGCTGAACATGGTCCCTGACAGACAGCTTGAGGTGTTTCTCCTCCAAGCGTTCTGAAGTCGTAATTTTCCCATAGGACCCCATAGAAACTGCGTACTGAAAGACAACTGTAATCAGAAATCTGATTTACAGTTGTTGTGTTTTTGTGAACTAAAGCTAAGAGTGTGAGCATACTGCTATAGGATGTGCATGTACACATGTGTGGGTGTCAAGCAGTGTTAAGAAGAGCACAAAGCGGTGAGAAAAATAAATACCTGTGTCAAGGCATTGTGGGATACTGAGGTTAACTTCAAACATTACATTTTGTCAAGTACTGTTGAGCATGGATGAGAATAATGAAATAATTCTGGTCATTCCAAGGTCGCTTGATAAGGAAAAAAATAGATGAAACAAAGTAAAAACAATCAATATTTCTTCACGTTATGTGTGGAAAAATATATGTAAATTAGAAGGATATGGATGTAGTGCCATTGAAGCTAACAAGCCATTTCAGTATTCAGTCAATCTTGCATTTGTACTTTAAGTGTGTAAATGAGACAATATATTGAGTTGCTGTCTAGGCACAGACCCAAGGGTGTGTGTGTATCCTGGGCTTTGAGCTTTGGTGAATGTGATGTTATTCAAGCTGTTTCGAAACTGACCTCGGCTCAGATTGAAGACTACGGCACTGTGTTTTAGGAAGGCAAAGGACGGGCTGACCTGGAGCCAGTTCAGAAGAGAGGGAGGGGCACTGAAGAATGAAAGAAGGCAGAAGCTTGAGCAGAGTTGCTAAATATTTGTAGCATAATGACCATTTAGTCATGGAACCGGTTGCGTACCGTGGCTTTGGACAGAAATTCATTTTGCAGGACAAAAAGCACAGAAGCATTGAAAATCCAAAAAGGCACACAGTAAAAACAACATGGATTGTGGGCAAAAGAGAAAAAGTAGGAACCACAACCCTGCCAGATTCTACAGCACAACACGGTGGCACTCTCTGGTAAAGAGGAGTGGACAGAGAGAAAGAGAGAGGGAGGTACAGCAAACTAACGTTTGTACAGCATAGTGAGTGACATGTTCTACAGTATAGTCCTTTAGGAAAGTGTGTATGTGTGTCATTTACATAAACTGTGCAAGTGAATGAGAACTTAAAGGAGCCAAGTGGGATGGAGTGGTCTGGTTTTATCATCTCCTTACTTTCTTTCCATCACCTTATGTTTGCGTTTTCTCTCTCTAGCAGCTTGGTGGCATACCAGACGTGTTCTGGGGTTGCAGAAGGTACATTCTGGGTCGAGTCAGGACCAGACAGCCTCTCTGATTCATCCAGCGAGACAAGAAATTGACTAGATGCCCCAGAGCTAACAACTCCAGACAAAAACAAAACATAAAAGTCTACAAAGATAGCAATGTCTTCAGGGGTACTTACCCCTGAGTGAAATTAAGGTGCAAATGTTTTCATAGGAAACCAAGCTGCTCCCAATTGCTGTCCTCCACCAAGAGGCATTAAATAAAAGCCCTCTGCCTGCTAAGCCACACCAGTGTCCCCTCTGGTCCAATGGGGTGCTGCACAGCAGGCCTGGCAAAAGGGAGAAAAGGGCAGAGCCTACAGACACTTAGGGTTCTTTCTGATTGGTCAGTGATTGACGGGAGGATGGGTTAGTGAACAAAAATATGCCGTAATAATTCCTCAGCAGCTGGGCGCTGTTTCGTTTCCACAAAAATACGCTTAAGGAAGTCGCGGCAGTGGTCAGACACATGTCCTGGGAGTGTAGGATTGGTGGGCTGAGTCGCAATTTTGAAGATGGCTGCCATCGCCTCATACTCTGCCCAGGGAGGTCGCTGAGTTAGCATTTCTACCACAGTGCATCCAATGCTCCTGGAACCAGGAAAGTACATTCACATCAGCTTGGGTCTTGATACACAGTGCAGACACCTTTAGTAAGCACGTTTTCACACATTTGTACATAAAAGAACAGTACATATCTAATATGCACAGCTGTATACTGTTAGTTAAATTATACATTTAACTAATTTGCTTAAGTGAAGTTAAAATTAGCAGCAAAAGCTACACCGCATCATGATCCAAGTTAATGCCCAGAATGCCTTGTATTCATAGCTGACACACATGTGATAATACATATTTGCAGTGTATTATTTTGCATTTATTGCAATGATTTTGGTGCCAAGAAAAGTTGAATAATTTGTCTTTACCAGATATCAGCCTTCCTTCCATAGCCTTCTCCGCTGATCACCTCTGGGCTCATCCAGTAAGGTGTTCCAGTCACTGATTTTATCCCTGTTCCTGAAAGACAGATGGTCTGCAGCCGGCGGCTTGCCCCAAAGTCTCCTAGCTTCACATTCCCTGCAGAATCCCTCAGGATGTTGGCACCTGAAACAATTAGAACATCAAGAAAAGTGAGAATGTATGGGGAAAAAAAATTAAAATGTCAGATGGATATGTAGAAAAAGGAAGAAGAAAAGAGAAAAGGTAAGAACAATAAATAAAAGAATAATGAATTGAAGCAAGGATAAACTTATAACCATCACAAGCATCATTTGCTTTGGCATTCACATTTATTACGGTTAGTAATTTTAGCATTTCAAACTGAACATTTTGTAACACTCATGTTCATGCACTAACAAGCTACTTCACCTTTGATGTCTCTGTGCACGATCATGTTGCCATGCAGGTAACAAACTCCTTCCAAGATTTGCCGTGTGTATTTACGTGTAACATTTTCTGTCAATGCCCCATACGACTTCAGCTGGTCTTTAATTGAGCCCTGAAAAGATATAAAAATAATCTCTAAAATCTCTTAAAACCACATTTTTTTAGAACAGATCATAAGCTCCATCTACCTCTATATACAGGTATACAATTAACAGGCTTGTTTCTGCACATGTTAAACCCTGACAACATTCCCTCTGAGATAAAAACAGCTAGTGTTTACCCCAGGCATGTACTCCATGAAAATCGAAAGTGTTTTTTCATGTGCGTCCCGTAGGCAACCGTAGTATTGGACTATGCGCTCGTGGAAAAGATTTTTCAAAAGCTGGATCTCACATTCTAACGCGCTCACCTCCTAAGAACACAGACAGACAAATATAGAAAGACAGAACACCACATAATATAAGGCAAAACAGAAATACATATAACTGCACACATTCAAAACTCTATGGAGTGTAGTTCCAAACATGGCCTTGTTCATATTATTCATGTTACAAATACTGCACCTTGCTCGTCTCTGGGCTGTCTGGATCAAACTGGACTTGCTTGACGGCAAGTTCTCTGCCTGTGTCCGCATCGTAACAGAGGAAGACCCGGCCAAACGCTCCCTGTCCCAGCAACTTCCCCAGACGCCAGTTAGTGGGGGCACGAGGAGCTACACACAAGCACATGCACACATTTTAAAACTAGCTGTTTTTAATTCACGATCACACAAGATGTGTGCATGTTATTTAAGGCTTGATTTTTTACAGGACTTTTTCATAAAGACTATTTCATAAATATATTTATACAATTTTTTATACATTTTCTGTTTATGTTGCCCACATACAAATACCATTTCATATAGATAGGCCACACTTATTCAATAAATAAATACATAAATAAAAACCAAATCAATCTTGGTAGACTGGGGAAAAAAAAAGCGCCTCGTAACATGTAGCCAGTCATATTGTTAATTCCTATAATTATGAGTCTGTGCTTTGTCTTACAGCGGCTGGGCGGGCTTATGTCCATGACACAGAGGGTTGGGTTGGTGCTCGGAATGGGCTCAATGTCACTACCACGACGGCGGCGGCCTGGCTCCTCCAGCTCGGGTGTGAAGATACTGCTTCCGCTGCTGGTGCTTGGGCTCTGGTCAGTTGGGCTGAAGCTCACCGGAGAACGGAAACCATGACCTTGCGTCCTTCGTGCGCGTGGAAATGTTTTTCGTCCTGCAGGAAAGAATGTTTATTTTAAATGTGAGAGGGTTTTCTAGTGGTAAAAAACATATGGCTGTTATTCCAATGTAATATTCATCTCTGCGGTTTGTGTTGTTGAAAACCTGTCTAATTAAAGAGCTGATATTCCTGTCAGGTATTATTATGTGATGGAACTAATAGAAACGTAGTTTGAGTGAGATACAAAGCAATAATCACTATAATTTCCTGAGATGATTCATTTTGAGATGACTCAACTTGTGTGCCTCTACGGAACAACAACTTCTCTTTGCATGGTTCACAGGCAATACATGAATCCCATTTCAGCATTTGCCCCTACTACTAAGCTGTTTTGCCTAGAGGTAGGGTGTCTCAATTCTTAGATAGAGGGGAGGGCCCTGTGTCAGTGCTAAATGGCCCTTGTAACGTTTTTTTCTGAGAGGCATACTTCAAATGGAGTGTAGTGAATGCCTTGTGAATCGCTGAGCAAGCAACTAAACAAACCCACGACTGTCAGTTTATTCTCTTTTAAGGTTCCTCTTAAAAGGCATGAAGCAATGACACTGCAGCACCTGATGTTACTGCAACATTTAAGGTGGAACTGGAAGCCGAATTCAGCTTCACATCACAGAAGATTTAGGAGTGGGTGATAAGATAACTGAATGCTTATAAGACAAGAAGCCCTAAATTTAACTTTAATTCCAGCAGCTAAGTAACTATACCGCTCCTCTGATATCAATGCAGATTGGCATAGATGCTGATGGCCCTTCAAGGGTTGTAGATATTAACCACTACACCCTGTAATAACCCAGTTCCAAGGAACAAGATGAAGCTCGAAAGGGGTATGGGTAATAATAAGAAATGGGATTGGGCTGATGTGTATGTATGTTTTTCCTTACCATCACTGTAGTCTTGCAGACCAAAGGATATATGGTATCTTCGTGGATATGTCCCTCCTTTCCCTGACTTCTCAAACACGGGGATGTCACATTCTGAAAGAGTCATTTTAAAAAAACAGGACGTGTTTTACATTCTATTCAAAAAGCAATGCTTTTTAAACAATGCTACATTCCCACTTACCAGGAAAATCCTGATGGTTGTCTGGGTAACTCTGAGCTCGGGGCATACGGGATTTAGGATAGCTTTCACTGTAAAATTAGAGTCAAAAGATGATTCCTAGGCACTGAGGGTGGGTGAAAAGGCAAAAATAAATAAATCACTGATACCTAAAGACATTTTTATGATTTTCAACAATGCTACATAAAGGCTCTGTAACACAGAATGCACATAAATGTTGCCTCTTCAAGGTTAAAAGGAATGAATTCTGGAAATCCGCTAGAAGCACCCATGTGTGAGCCAGAGAATTGTCAATAACAGAATAAAGCACTTACATATCTATTTTCTGTGCCACCACAGCGATGAAAATAGGTAACAGACCGCTGCTAAACTAATAATAGTACAGCAATTTCAATACTTGAAGTCTGACACACTCTCATTTCTAAAGTTCAGTGTTCATCTTGTACTTATTCTATTCTTGATTTTGTATGAAAAGCATAACACAATAATAATAAAATATACTAGGCTTCATTTAAAAGTCTGAACTAATAAGATTTAGCCTACCTGTCAAGAGGACTATCCAGAGATGGGCAGCTTCCTGACGCTGAATTCTCTGGGCTGCTCATGGAAAGTGGGTCCAGCATCTACACAAGCAAATACATTGCAATTCAAATCTGATTTAAATAGACGCAGATTTTATTTAGGGCTTGAACACACAAAATTTAGGCTCAGAGAAGAAAAGGTAAAGAGTGTGTACATACCTGGTCCATGCTCTCAGGTATGAACTCTCCTTCACTGTTGATGCTGGTAAAGGAACCGTTTCTGGCCACCTGGTGCAGAGCATCAGGGATGTAGCCTGGAGGTGGTGAGCTGCGGTCAGTGGACTGAGAGCCTGCAGAGATACAAAGGACAGTCAAACAAGAGTTAGGATCTGTTTTAAGATAATCCAATCTAACACTTGAGTGAAAGCTTAAGTGTTAAGGAGCAGCATATTTGTCATTTATTTTGCATTGGGTTTATATTTGGATTTTTCTAATCATGGAAATTTCACTCTAGGTTCGACTGTAGGCATGTAATGAATGAGAGTTGCTTTTTCCTATTAGGTTACTAGATTATAATGTCATTAGTGGTGCACACAACATTACTCTAAGATTAACCTCTTTACTGTACATTTTAAGCTTGTACTGCACAGCACTTTACTCTGCTGAATATGTCTTATGCTGAAGCCCCAGGGCTGTGCAGCTCATGAATGGTTTCCTATACTAGTAGTTTCTTTTCTGCATCGCATTTTGATTTGATTCATCAGCATGTGTGGAGCATGCACTGCTCAGCACTAAGTCCTGGTACAAATTACTTAGACTCAGCTCACCTATAAGATCCAGCATGTTGTTCCTGTCTGTATTGTCCAGATTTTCACGAGCTGACAGTAGATCCATGCTGGAGACTGAGTTCTAACAGAGTAAGAGAAAGCAACAATTAGAACATTCTGTAATTATTAAAAATTGATATATCATTTTTGGAATAAATCACTTGTAAAAATAAATAACTCCCAGCAAAAGCAAAAGTACTACAGAAATCTCAAGAGTAATCTCAAGTAATTTTCTTCAATAAACATGAAAATGGGGTAAGCACAGCGTTATTTTTTATTCCTGTCAATTATTTACTTTCTATATATTTAAGTAAAACAAATATGTTGAAATGTTCTAATAATATGGCACATATCTCCTCCTATTTCATGCAATTGCTTGTTCATCATGAACCTTACACTTAATCACAGCTTGGTTAAAAGTGAAAGTCATAACCTCTATTGTTTAAAATGTGAATTGCAGTTACTTTTTTTTCCTGAGGGTAATCTAAACCTGCAGCTGAAAAACAAGACCTCCTAACTTGTGTGTGAACCTAGACTGCCGGCTGCAGCAGGCACTGGTGCATTGCAGCACAATATCTGAGGTTCATAAACCCAATGGCCTTTATTGATCAAAGTTGCATAAAAACAAACACAGATTTGACTCTACTAAGTGATGCACAAACTACTCATCCTCTGATTCATTAAATATTTATATGACAGACATAAGTAGATGTCAGCGCAGCTGTTACATTAATGAATAAGAGCTACTATTCTGTGGTACAGTGAGGTTCCTAAAACCTTACTTATCATGATTGTTGCGTTAAACTGAAGTTTGATTTCCACGTCATAAACCGATTTTAAATCGCAGACTGACCTGAGAAGAGGCTGGCAGCACTAGCAGAATCTTGAGACTCTTCATGTGCACAGAAAGATCCAGCAGCTCCACAGCCTTGTCCAGATCATCCTGAGTGCTCAGAGGAATCACCAACTACAGATGAAGTGAAAGAAGAAAAATGCTGGGTGAAGTGCACCAGAAGAGTTTATATTTTACAGCAGAAAAGACAAAGCTTTTGAGGCTCTATACTACACAGAGACATTAACATTTAGTACCTCATTATTGGTGTAGTGCAGGTCCATGGTCTGCCCAAATGCCACTTTAGCTTTGGCACTCAGATCGTCGAGCCTGAGGGGCCGAGGAAACTGCAGAATCCTAAAAGGTAGGCAGAACATCACATTGTAAAAACGAAATATACAAACTACAACAATACATTTAAACACATATTAACAACCAATTACTCTAGGAGTCTACAGAACAGAATTCGATACAGTTTGAGATAATCAAAAGCACCAAACCCTGTAAAAACATTCTTTATATAGTTGAAGTCATTACCTCTTCTCCCCTCTGTACTCAAACTTCACTCTGACATCGTTCTGTAAAAAAAAAAAAAAAAAACACTTCTAAAGACAGTCCAAACACACCATTAATTCTACTCCTGGTTGCCCCAGTGAAGTATGGAAGAATGAGTATCTCAACTATGTTTACTCAGCTGTTCGTTTACAATTCCATTCCATTTTTTACCCCCTCTAAAAACCTCTATATTCATTTGAAATAGAATACAAATATTTCCCTCATATCTTCCATGTATGTTAGGAAATCATCTAGGACCAGGTTCCTAAAAATAACGTCTCAGGCCTTGCAGTACTACTCGATGTGTTGCTACAGTATGCTTCATACTTTGGTTACCAATGGACAGTTCAAGGAAACTGTATTTTTTTATGCTTCCATGAGAAATCATGAGACAGCACAAAGTCTTTGGTCAACAAAGTATATATGCAAATAACACACATTACATCATAGACACATAACATTACATTAAAATAACAGTAAGAGTTCTTCTGGGAATTTTATGATGGTTTATAAAAATTTTGTAGAGGTAGCAACAAACATAGCATGTTGAAAATAAGTTGAAGCTAAAAAAGTTCAATTCACATCCTCTATAGTGCCATAAAATAAATAAACGATATCTTTAAACCAGCATTAAATTATGTTTCATCTTAACTAGGGCTGTTCCCTCAGAGATAAGGGAAACACTTACTGGGCACCTGCTAAGTACCCACATAATCACAAACTCTGTTTCTTGCAGGCCTGTTCTGTCTCTGCTTTATGTACATCCCATGCAAATGTTTACATGTGTTTTGATGAGTAGTGTGTGATACAGCACAGATTTTCATGGCCAAGAAATTTGCAATCCTACATTCTGTAATCATATCAACTGCCAGGTGAGCCGTACCATAACTGAGCTGCCTCACAAATTTGGTCACCCTCCCTGCTATCTTGTTTCTGTTACCTGTTAACTTTAGTTTAACGAGCAAAATCATACTGCAGTCTCACAACTCAGAATACTGATTAGGTAAGGCAAAGGGAAGTGGAGACAGGTAATCAACAAGGATCTGGATCAGTTCCCAGCTGAAATGTGCTTTAGCTAGATATACCGGACCTGGTTCTTAGGAGACGAGGCCTTTGGTTTGCTCAGGTCAGACAGAGACATGGCTGGCCGGCTGGAGCGGTGCAGTTCAGCCAAGTCCTGCATGATCGAGTTCAGAACCTCCTGTTCGTCTGTCAGGATGAACAACAAGAAGGTTACAACGCTAAACATGATAAAAAAAATTCCAGAATTTAGACGTGAATTGCTCATATATTATCTAGGAATTTCTGGCATTAGGAAATTGATACATACCCATCATATCTGTTCACAATTTGCCCCAGGAGTTCAGGAAAGAGGATTTGCCCATAAAATGGGTTCCTTTTCTCCTGTACATAGAAAAAGAAATATTTAAGGATTTGAACTGAATATGCTAGTGCTTATTAATATTCACTCATTAAAAAAAAACTAACATTAAATACCATGTAGCACCCTGTACTGAAATAAACTTCAGTTTCAGCAAGTTAAAGCATAATGCAAACAACCGCATATGTCTTGGGTATGATTTTATGAAGCATTTTATAAAATGTATAAAGTGGGACAACTACTAATTGCAGCCCTACAGAGAAACACTTTTTTCCCAATATGATTAGACATGCCATAATATAGGCTGTTGTCCCCACATGCAATTAATGGGTTGAGGCTTGAACACTAAACATTGTGTGCTAGTTGGTTAAGGTTGTGTTGTGATGAACACAGCACACCTGTTTTTGGTTGCTTCTGACAAACAGGTGGTTGTCAAGATCTGTTTTATTACAAAACATTTACCCATTCAAAAACTTGCAAAAGGCAACATGATCACCAATCGAGGTTATGCCATAGCTATATAACCAGAAAATGTTGAATATTCAAGCATATTCTTCCATCTATTTAAGATGTTTTTAATGCTTGGAATTAGATGGCTTTTGCCAATGTTAATCAAGCACAAAGAACAATATTTAGATTTATCTAGTGGAGCTAGGCCTGTCAAAATTATTAGCGACTTATCTCACAACGTATGGACAACGTTTTGCTGACCTCAATGTTGCCTGTGTTTACTTTTGTGTTTTTTTCACACAGGTTACCAATATTTTAGCCAGTGCTGTTGTTGTTCTGTTCTCTGATCTCTCTGTTAGGGGGTTGTTATGTCGATTTGTTTAAAAACAGTGGTTTTAATTTATTTATGCTTAATTTATGTAGGATATTTTAACTCCAATGTCTGAATGTTCTTAATAACATTGTTGCTATAAACATATTTTATTGTAATTGTTTCTGGGACAATATATCGACCAGAAGAAAATGAATATTGTGACAGGCCTAGGTGGGGCTGAAAGCAATTGGAGCTAAATTCTGCAGCTCACCACATGCAGGGTTTCTCGTGTCAACTATTTCAGCAGACAATATTAAGCATGAATATCCTCAGTGCACATAATTTACTTAATAGACAACATGGCTACAGATAACACGAGAACAATAAACTAGTGTCTCATTGATTCAAATGTTTGGTTATCAAGAAACCTTTTCACCAAGTTTGCCAGGACAATGCAAATCCACAACAAAAGAGCATTACTGATGTCAGGCAGTAATGTGTAACGATCAGTTCTGCGTCACATATATCACTCTAGATCATCCCAAAGGAATTGAATGAATCTCATTCTCTTCAGAAAACAAAATTTGAATTTATAATGTTCTAGCCAGTGGTTGGATTTGAGCACGGTGAAGAATGTAGAATCATGTTGTTGCTCCAAAGTGTAAGTCCCATTTAATTTCTGTGAAGACTACACAAAGTTGTGTGTTACTGAATGTCTGTACCCACAATGGGTGCACATTTAAAAAGAGCCACTACAGAGAAATGTTTTCAACCTTGTCCTGAACATAGCCATGTGGTTCTGTATATACGCTATATGTACAAAGCAGTAAGCACTCAAATCCATGGCTCAGCATTTCTGCATAAAAGCAGTGTTTCAGAGACATTAAAAATGGGCAAATTCAGACAACCAGGGTTTCTGTTCTCACAAACCTAAGTATCAAATCATGTAAATTAGGAGGGGATGAGCTTTGGAGCTGCAGGTGACTGACAGAGAGAAAATGGAAAATAGCCACTGGAATTAATTGCACATTGCTTACTGAATGAAGACCCAAGTGTAGTGCTACATCTAGAATTCCACTTTTAAGGCATTACACTGGATACTTTATAATTATATTATTTTTCTAAATACAAGAATTAATATGGGTTTAAACAATGACAGGAGGACTTTAGTTAGCTGAATTCACTAATTAAATTTTGACATACTCTGTATCTGTCTATTAGGCAATTGCACTTAACTTATAAGGAGGATTTCAAACCTGGACTGCTTTTGAAAGAGCTCAATCAGTACAGAACTCATTTAGCTATATATGTTAGCCATATTTTTACATAAACTACACTAAACCTGATAAGTGTATTTAAGGGATAATAAATTAACTGCAAGGACAATGCCTTGTATTATAATATTTAGTATAATATTACCAAATACAGAATGAAAGTCCTTTATCTTTAACTTAATAGCGCACTTTAAGGGTCATTTGGGCTTCTATAATATCGCGATTTAATATACTGTATACAAATATTCAGTATAATTTAATTTAATTTCCATTTAAGTGCCTGATCTGTGCATTAGTGTTGTTATTATCGAGCTAATTTGATTTAAAATATATTAACAAGCAGCATGACACAAAACTGAAGTTAGCTTCTCAACCGAATTCCCCGTTCCACCTTAAATGGCGCAGCGCTTACACGCTGGCACCTCGGAATTTAAGGTGGAATGGAAAATTCGAAAAAGAAGCTATCTTCAGTTTCGTCAGCGTTTACAGGAAATAAGAACACCCAGTTTTTCGTCACCTGGGTGGTGTGGGTGTCTTCAGTCCCTCATCCAATGCCCTCTGCGGGGATTCAAATGTTGCAAAGTCCGTGTACAATTCAGCTTTATTCCTGAGGCCCGAGAGCATTAGCTGAGCTCAGCTAACTGCCGCTGTCGAAGCGCCCCAGGCCGAAAGACTAATCCTTTAAACTCGCTTCACATCTCCACAGAGCTCTGGCAACACGGGATTTTAACGCATCCGAACCCGAACTGGACTCGAAAACGCCCGGACAGTGGTGATAAGTAAACGGTTACCGGTTCGGTTTTGTTTACATCCAAAACACATCTAACGCCGAGCAACTGAAGACTGATGACAGGCCGCCGCTCACAACTCACCCCCGCCTCACGGCAGATGGATCAGTCCGATCCGTCGCTACAGATGGAACGGTCCGACCAGCGGCGCGATTTCAACCTTTCGTTTCAATGAATCACACGAACCGACACGAACTCGACTCACTCGTCTGTGGCTTCATGTCTAATAAAGATACCTCGTTAAACATGTCTTACAAAGAATAAATGATAAGAAAAAAGAATCAAGTGAAAAACATTTTTACAATGTTAGCATATTCATGTGGTGTTTTTTCATCATGTGCAAAATAAGCAGTCAATACCTGCAACAGTAGGGTTCCAAAGAGTCTCAAACAGGAAAACTGAGACAGCCATGTTTTCTGACCTCATGAACATAAGGAATCAATCCTGTGAATTTGTGGGGCCTGGCTTTTGAGCTGCAGGTGAGTGGAAGACGGGTAAGTGAGTAAGAGGGATAAGAGGTAGGGACAGTGATTAAATGCATATATCGTAAATAAATCATAGACCTGCGCGTACTGAAGGTGAAGATGTAGGGTACACTTTAAGGACATTAGGTGTTTTTTTTTTTGCCTTTGGAAAAAATGTAAAAGTACATAATGTGGATGACCAGAGAGACAAGATAAAACTTTAGTGATCCCTGAAAAGAAATGATCAGGATTTGGGAATTGAGTACACACACACACACACAACAGTTGTGTTCATTCATTCATTTATTATCTGTAACCCTTATCCAATTCAGGGTCACGGTGGGTCCAGAGCCTACCTGGAATCATTCGGACACAGAGAGAACACACCACACTCCTCACAGACAGTCACCCGGAGGAAACCCACGCGGACACGGGGAGAACACACCACACTCCTCACAGACAGTCACCCGGAGCGGGACTCGAACCCACAACCTCCGGGCCCCTGGAGCTGTGTGACTGCAACACTGCCTGCACAACAATCGTGTTTCCCCTCAAAAACAGCATTCCACTTTAAACGATGCAGAGTGAACTGCATTCCCCATAATCCTAATGTTTCCTCTAATCCCCTAAATGTATGGTTAACATACAAGTTTTAGAAGAATGAAAGAAGGAATGACTTACTAGTAATACAAATATTTATTGATTTTAAAAAGGCATAAACACGGATACAGAAAAGACTGCAGGAAACCGATAGCTTTAACAATGTTTTTATTATATTCAGTAAACAAGTGAAAACTACTGTGTGATTGGGTGAACCTGTAAGAGTAGTATCAATAAATCTAACATACAAATAGGATAAACATGATCTTGGATTTTTTAAATAGTTGTGTCTCATTCGTGCACAATGTTTCTAAGGCACTAATGGCAATGTCTTTGTTACAAAGGTTAAAGTTTCAGGAAACATTCAGCATTTCATGAGCTCATAACATACCAGAAAAAGGCTCAGTTAAATCAATGCCAATGGTTTATAAAAACATTAACACGTCACATTTTTATTAACATTTGTCTAACAGCTATGACCAAAACATTTTAATTGCACAGCAAAAGATTTATAATCACGTTCATGGAGTCATAAAATCCCCCAAAATAGTCATTATCTTAACCTACCTGTTTTAATATCACAAATCCTAGAAATATATATTTTTTAATCATTCACCAAACACCATTCTTCACAAGGTACAATTCTTACTTCACAAAAATCTTAAGAAAGCAGATATTGTGCTAGTTTGGCCTAATCCATGGATAGTACTTCTCAAAAACAAGATTTCTTAAAACAAAGTAAAAGTAAATGTGACCTAGAGTTTAAAAAAAATATTTAAACATTCTGGTTGTGTAACGACTTGCTAATGTGTTCAAGTTGTTTTGTAGCTAGTTGTTTTGTGCATAGCCCATAGAAATGAGCCCAAAAAGCCACAATCTATCCTAGACTAGGCATTTAGATCAGATATTCCTTCCAGCAGCTGATCTTTCCACTCAAGATAAAATAGTAAATATTTCATTTTAGTTTTAAAAATGACTAGCTCATCTAAGTGCAAACTGATTCATATAGATTCTAAAAATTGAATGTTTTAATTAGATATTAGAAAATACTTTTAAAGCACAGCTTTTTTAAACAGAGCTACAGTACATTTAGATACATATATACATTCAGGAACTGGGTCTACACACGGTCAACAAACTTGAGATTTATGGGTGCTCCAGGACAGAGAAGGCCATGAGTTTTGGCTCGGACATTGCCGGTGACCGGAGACACATCAATGTGGAACTTCTGAAGGAGCTGTGAAAGATATACACAAAGGCGTTAGATGCAGTGTGTATCAGAAAATCTGTGTGAAGATGAAGGATCAACAAATCAACCTGGATGAAGGCTCAGGTGGTAAAGCAATAATACATTATTAAAATACAATAAAATGATTTGCCATACTGTTCTTCCATAACAGCCAAACATAAGTCATAAAAGCTTTTCTGTTGCTGAAGTACTATACTGTGGAGTACTTAAGGGAGTTAAAATTGCTATACATGTCCATTGTTAAAATGCAACCATATGAGATTTAACTAAAACTTCTTGGAAATAGAGATGTGTGTGTGAGTGGGGGCTAAATTCTTTTTGAACCCCAGATGACATGGTGAACCACATAACATTTTAGTGATTCAAGATAAATCTTTTCATCTCAGCAAAGTTACAAAGAAGAAAACCTCAGGTTACCAGCAGAAACAAGAAGGTTTTGTTCTAGTGGTCACACACACACTCACCTGAGTAAGGGCCAAGTGCATCTCAAGTTCGGCTATTCTCCTGCCAACACAGCTGCGAATGCCATAGCCAAATGGGATGGAGCCAAAGTTGTCCACTCTGTCTGAAGTGTCTTTACGAAGCCAGCGGTCAGGGCGGAATTCATCTGCACGGGGGAAATTCTCCTCATCCATGGAGGTGGAGTAATGGCAAAGAGCCAGCTGAGTCTGAGAGTACAAAAGTTAAAGATGATTTACCAAGATATGATTCAAGTTCTAATCTTTACTCTGTAACTAACATATTTCAAGCGCAAATAATATTTTGCCACCGTAATACAGAAACCTTGTTCTCAATTTTAAAAAAATGTAAAAACACAGGATGTCTTTTACATTGTCTTTTTTTGTCATTTCAGAGGATGCTGAAACAAATATAACACACAGTCACTATTCTTACCCCTTTAGGTATAAAGTAACCACCCAAAACAAGATCATCCTGGGTGACACGACCATTGCCAGGAAGAACAGGAAAGTGCCTGCGGGGCAAAGATAGACAAGGAGAGAGAATGAGCCCATACAAATGAGTGTTCTATTACTTTTTTTGTTGTTGTTGTTGTTAATTTGTTATTATTTTCAGCTCATTTAATGATCAAAAATACAAAAGTCTGAAATGTATAAGTATACAAAAAGTAAATTGAGATATGGTGATATTCATTCATTCATCACTATCTGTATCCAGTTGAGGGTCGCGGTGGGTCCAGAGCCTACCTGGAATCATTGGGCGCAAGGCACGAATACACCCTGGAGGGGGCGCTAGTCCTTCACAGGGCAACACATGCTCACGGACACTTTCGAGTCGCCAATCTACCTACCAACATGTGTTTTTGGACTGTGGGAGGAAACCAGAGCACCGGGAGGAAACCCACGCAGACACAGGGAGAACACACCATACTCCTCACAGACAGTCACCCGAAGGAAACCCACGCAGACACAGGGAGAACACACCACACTCCTCATAGACAGTCACCCAGAGCGGGACTTGAACACACAACCTCCAGGTCCCTGGAGCTGTGTGACTACGACACTACCTGCTGCGCCACCATGCCTCCCTGGTGTTATTACTTTTTCTGTGTTTTGTAATGAATGCTTCCATTATAATAGCATGCGGTATAACATTTCAAATTAAAAGTTTAAATTCAAGAAGAAAAATAGGTTTTGTGAATCCCTAATGATTAGAATCGAGTTATGATTACCTGAGGGTCTCCTTGACCAGTCCCCTAATGAGTGGCAGCTGAGAAACATCATCAGCAGTTGGGACTCGCCCACCCAGCACACGCGTCACTTCCTCGTAGATCTGCTCTTGCACGGCAGGATGCTTGGCTAAAAGATACGTGCTCCAGGATAACGTGAACGAGGTCTGTAAGAAGGATGAACAGAGTCAAGATGTACTCTGCCAGAAGCCCACTTTATACTGTCTCTGACCAAAACACACATGCATGATATTCTTCTATATCTATTTTCTGTTAATAATAATAATAATAATATGAATTGCATCATATTAACACAAACACATGTACTTGCAGAGAAGAGCAAAAAAATAAAAGGTTTGAAAAGGTGGGGTGTGGGAATGATGGTCAGGCAAACACAGCTCACTATGGAAGCTTGAATGATCGGACCCCCTGCTACGATCTGACCACTGCAGAGAGTTCATGAGAACAAAGCTTAAAGGCCCCAAAGGAGATCTAAGATGTCCCATTTGTTTTCTAACAAATGCTCACTCATTCCTTCTCATTCATTTTCTCTACACAGACCCAGCAGGAGGGCTTTGCTGTTGAGCAGCAAAGGGCTAACAATCCATCCTGTTGCCCAAGACTAGAACTAGAGCTTTTCTGTCTACAGAGGGAAAAAAAAGCTTTTTAGAATGTACAACTACTTTCTAAAAAAAATAAATAAATAAAAGAGCCTTGAACAGACTCATTAAGCCCCTCACAGCCACCGAAAGTAAGTGCATTCTTACCGTGTCCACACCAGCTAGTAGCATTTCAGTCATGTTGGCATATATCTCTTCGACGTTCATCTCCTTGGTGACGAGCAAGTGAGTGAGCAGTCCACCTTTCACCTCCTCACCCTTCTCCACCTTCCTTTTGATATCTGCCAATTTCCTGTCAATGTGTATCTGGCCTGAGAGAAGACAGTTAGTTACTTTTCAGAAGGAAAAGTCCTCAGTATTAATGACCAAAATGAACATTTGACACCAATTTCAAAGGCTGTAATATTAGTCTGACTAATCACTACAATAAAACTAACGATACCCATATGCTTTGTAAAAGGTAACAAGAAAAATAATTATTCCATTAGCTGTTCAACATCTCATCCCTTTTGTTTCCTTTCAAAATATAACAGTTTATACATCAGGATGATTCTATTGAACAACAAAAACATTAAAAAAAACAGATATTTAAATCTTAATACATTTTACGTACGCCAACAAGGCTCTTCAATTTCCCCGCTCAATTTTATATTAATTAAGCAATTAATTCATTGTATAAGTTAAAAAACGTCTGATATATATGTTTTTAGGATTTTGACTATGAACTTTCCTTTATGTGTTTATTATAATATAAAACAGGTCACACTATATTCATATCAGATTATTCCATGCATTCTGTGCTTACTGAATTTGAAGAGGCCATCCCAGGAGCTGCAGAACTCCTCCCAGGGTTTTGGGAAGATTGGGCGCAGCCACTTAGGGATGGCACCGGCGTACATGGTGGTCTTGAAGGAGCTGAACATGAGATGCAGGGCTTGGATGTATTCCAGGCTCATTTTAGGAATCTCATCTTCCAAGCAACCCAGACGGGTCTCATACAAGATAGAAGCCACACCTGAGGACAAACATGACGTTATAAGTCTCCTGCCATGCCACAAAAAATGGTAAATGCAGTGACTTTTCATTCAACTAAATTAGTATTTTTGAAAGAGGTGCCCAAACTCTCATTATGTTCTCATAGTGGAAATAAAATTCAAGCCGCTATGCATTTCTTACAAAGGAAGGATAAAGTGGGTGTATTCAATAGACCTCACATCATCAGAATGAGAGGTGATTGCACTTCACATTCATTGCAATTCCATCCTCCGTCCAATGGCTATTCATTTCTTAATTAGTCCTGTAACATGTAAACAACAAAAAAGCCAAAATACCCCGAAAAACTCAAAGGGGTCGGATAAATGGTTTAAAAGATTTTTAGGAGTCTTTTCATTCCTTTTGGCTTATAGTCTTATTCTCCTGCCAAGTCTTCAAGTCAGATTATAGAGCAAAATATAATGCTTCCACAGTCTACCACTGATCTTGCTGGATCAAGTTTGCTGGAATCATGCCCTTTCATGCACTCATGATGCTTGTAGCTAAATACACACACATGCTGATGAATTTGACATGAGAACATGGAAAAATCCTCATATCTGTATTGTTTTCTCTTTTATCTGATCAGACTTACGTGGTTAGGGACACTATTATCCTGTGTAAATTTGCCAAAAACAAACAGGTCCTCATTCTGTTTTGTTCACATAGGAATTGTCTCTAGACAATTACATGAGATATTACATTTAAATTTCTCATAAACACATGTACTCTCACCTTCCATGGCATATTTAAAAAAGAGGTCGTTGATGTTGAGGACAGTGAGTCCGTCAGGCTGCTGGCGCCGGAGTCTGCGCACTTTGTCCACAAGATCAGTCACCACTTCATTAACATCATCAGAGAAAACGGCAACGTCGCGTGGACGCATGATCAGCTGACGCAGCACACTGCGCATATTCAGCCAATCGTCAGCCTCACTAGACAGAACAAAAAGTAGAAACATGCTATTCAGGACTAATATAATATTCAACATTCAACAATTTCTTGGCTTTGTCAATATTAATATTATTTTAACTAATTTTAAAATTGAGTGCAATAAACTGATGGCAGCACCCAGTGACAGACACTGTAAATATGTTTAAAAACATATAATTGTTATTGAGACATTTTATTGCAATATGTACTGATACTGAATTAATATCCAGCCTTAACTATATACATAAATTGTTAGAGTATTTTGATGAATGCAAAGTTAGGAAACTGGGACTCACGCTGAGATCAGGCCTGTTGAGCGGCCCCTCAGGTCTCTGTACTCTTTCCAGGAGTCCATGTTTCCTCTCTGAGGGGTGGGTCCTTCAGACCTCAGCACCTGCGCCACTATGTCTCGGTCAGCTATTGACACAACCAGCTGCGGCCCAAAACGGGACTTAAATATCTTTCCATACTTCTGACTGTGCTCCAGCTAAAAGGCAAAGAAAGAGTCCGAAAATTTAGTAAATAATATAAACATTGTGCACTCTGCTACGTAGGTTATTTTTTAAAATGTGAATTCAAGGAGAATCCACATTTAAAAAACGTCCCCTCCAGTCATTGATAAAATCCCTAAAAGCTCATCTCTTGTTCGTCAAAAATACATATTTATAAGTTATATTCTAGAAGTAGTGTAGATGTAACACTTCATATTCACCTTAAATTCACTACACTTACACCTATGAATATGTGATAAGTCCCTGCATTCACGCCCTGCCCCACAGTTTAATGGAATTTGTTCCTTGGGTTAATGACATCAGAAATCCCGGTAGCCTTAATCCATCCATTTCATATTTTTGCAGCACTGCAGATTCAAAGTGGAAATGTTCAGTCACTGCATAGACTACTTATTTTGCTCATAATACTATACTCTATAAGATATATACATAATATATGTCTTCTTTTTAAACTGAGAAAATTGAAGAAAACAACATTGAAATCAAATCACCCCCCCCCCCCCACCACCAAACACTCACAGAGACACACACAAAGCAGGCACAGAGAAAAGAGTCTGGCTGAGGACTCCAGTTCACATGAGGACATTCTTAAGAGGCTGACCCCTGCTGAACTCCTTCATTCAAACAACTAATGCAGTGAAAACATTGAGCAACTCCAAAAGTGAAATTACTCAGTAAATGCATGCCCTGGCTGTATTTCTACTATACAGCGGTACATGTAAAAATGAATCATAAAAACCATAATAACCTCTTGATACTTAGCACACATTACACATCATATAACAATTGGCAATACCTCCACCACATTGGAGTATAACTGACTACCACTGAGGTAATGGAAACTCAGACATGACAAACAGTTTCCTGGCAAATGTGCCCTAATGCAATTTAGTAGTTTCCCCAACTTTTAGTTTTTCAGCTGGAAAATCTCATTTAGAGAGAGCTGTAGGGGGCAGGGGCAGAGGCAGCACGATGGCGCAACAGGTAGGAACCTTAGGTTGGGGGTTCAAGTCCCGCTCCGGGTGACTGTCTGTGAGGAGTGTGGTGTGTTCTCTCTGTGTCTGCGTGGGTTTCCTCTGGGTGACTGTCTGTGAGGAGTGTGGTGTGTTCTCCTTGTGTCTGCATGGGTTTCCTCCGGGTGACTGTCTGTGAGGAGTTTGGTGTGTTCTCCCTGTGTCTGCATGGGTTCCCTCCGGGTGCTCCGGTTTCCTCCCACGGTCCAAAAACACACTTTGGTAGGTGGATTGGCGACTCGAAACTGTCCATAGGTGTGAGTGTGTGGGTGAATGTGTGTGTGTGTGTGTGTTGCCCTGTGAAGGACTGGCGCCCCCTCCAGGGTTTGTTCCTGCCTTGCACCCAGTGATTCCGGGTAGGCTCTGGACCCACCGCGACCCTGAACTGGATAAGCGCTTACAGACATTGAATGAATAAATGAATGTAGGGAGCAAGCATATTTACCACAAATGTAACAAATAATTTTTTTATTTTGACCACTGTTGACCCTTAGGCAGCATTGTATGAGAAAATGTTATTCCACTCTCCAGGATCCCTGAACTATTTCGCAGTGTTACAAAATGTATAGATGACACTGTACGTGTCCTGAAAAGAACTGTGTACAGTAGATGGTGTAAACCTATATTTTTTTAATCCTCTCTTTAAACAATTTAATTTTTTCTTAACAATTTACCTTAAGAGAGTTCGCCTGCTTATTTAGGAATATTTCAAAATGGTGTAACTTTAATATTCTATAAACACTTCTTTACTCTAGTTTTGATTTTTTACATTTATTTTTTTATTTTTGTGTGTGTAGCAGCCATTATATTTTATATTCGTTTATAGTTATAATTAAGCTGGTCGGTTAAAATTTAAATCAATGTATTTTTAATATACTTTAATTAAATATTGTATTAAAACGATAACCGGTTTCTTTTTTAATTGCATTTAAAAGAAAATCCAGCTTCTCTGGATATCACACACAAACTCACTTGTATCTCGTGGATGCGGCTGAACCCGTCTCTGTAGAAGAACTCGATGAGGTTACCGAGGGCACTGGGGCCCGGCATCTCCTGGAGACTCTTCACCCGCTCCCCAGAGAGAGCCGCCGGGGCTCCGGATACATCCGCGGACTCAGCGTTTGGAGCGTGGGCGTCAAGGGCCCGGACCATCGACGAGACATGGAACTGAGAGACCGGCAAGAGCAGCCGGGAACAACCCGCTGCACGGAGCACGGTGCCACACAAAGCCATGCTGAAGGAAAAAAGAGAGAGAGAGAGAGAGAGAGAGAGAGAGGGGATGGATGACGAGAGGAAGAGCTGTAGAAAACTGAGCAGAGTTAAGTCACACTTCTCTGTAGAAGATGTGTTGTGTCGAGTGGAGCAGAGCAGCGTCTTTTAAACGGTTCATGGAGGTGGTCTGGATCAAAGAATTAAAAAAATTTAAAAAATAAAAAATGTTGAGGGCGTGTCTGGTGTCGGAACACTTGGAATTGTAGGTGAAAGGGGAGGAAAAGGGGCCGGGTCTCTGGATGGTGAAACCAGGATTGGATCTACTTGGCTGCTGAATGTGGTTAAGTACAAACAGGCGCCTGAGCAGTGAATCACGTGGAGCAGCAGCGCCAACACTTATATTACAAGGGCAGCAAGGACAGGCTACTATTTTTTGCTCCCCAGTTGTTAATTAAATTATGTTTTTCATGTTTTTACATTATCCTCCGTTAAAAGGAGTTAAAAGCCTTAAAGGCTAAGCACCAGCGATATGAAAGTGTCAAACAAATAAATACAGTGGAATTTGAGTTCCTAACTTGTGTTTATTGATCGTCAGAAAACACGTTATTTCTTACTAATTCAAGGAATAAGGTTTAAAAGACCGTTATAAAAGACCCCCCCCCCCACACACGGTGTTCGGAAACTCTAATAGGCGTCTTGCCTGTGACGTAGATGGTGGACAACAACTCTAGAAGCTGCACTTAATTTAATGCAAAATGATGAAAAGGTGTGTTGTTTTTGGCTGCAATCATTCAATGTACAGTGGGACATCTGTGAACAAATGACCCAAAGATCCCAAAATATCCAGAAAATGAACTAAATCTGTCAACTTTAAACGGGCACTTTGGAAAGGACCATCCGCTCACTCCGTTATCTGTAGCTCATTTCACTGGCGCTTTTCCAACAATATGGGCATGTAAGGACACCAACGAAAGGTGTTCAAGAGCCTCTGTAACATGGAGGTAAACAGGGTAAGGACACTCACTTCGCCTGTTTTAGTTGGTGTTAGTTAACGTTAGCTTGACTCGCTAAACTCGGTGTCTCAGATTATACTCGGCTACGTAGCTGCATTACGGAGGTTTATAGTGTCGGATGAATTCGAGTTCGACTTCGATCACATTTACAAGAATAACGGTACCTCTACATTTGAGTTTAGCTTATTGCTAGGCTATTGTCATGAATAATGTTGGTTATTTAGCTAGATACTGTCATAACAGTCAGTCATAACTGTGTTTTACCACGGCGTCGTTCAGCTGTTGTCCACCAGTGACGTCACGGTTGCGTTCAAGAATTTCCGTAGCGAGCTTGGGTTTTTCCGTCAATTTAATAAAATTGTCAGTTTTAAAGCAAATTAAGCTGCTATTTTCATTTTAATTCATACTTATATCTGTCAGTAACTAAAATAATGTGAAATATTCATGGGGGTCCATTAAGTGGTGCTTAGACTTTAAGGAGAAATACATCTTAAACAGACACAGTAATAAAAATTATTTGCTGTGATGTACACAAAGTGAAATTTGTTTTTACTTTCAGATTTTGGTCTTGCCACTTTAGAAAATAAGCAGACAAGCAGCCAAAAATACATACATTACTATAATGTAAAGAAAATATGATTAAAACATAAGGCAATCTTATCTGCTTCCCCACTTTCACATATTATTAGGCTCCTCTGACGTCACACGTCACATGCCCATAGTGTCCCCACCTCACCCCTCCAGAACAGGCCAACACACAAAGCATAACGGGGAACTCCTGCAGAACTTCAGAGAGATTTGATGTGAAAAGGTGCATTGTAGAGGGAATCAAAAACTGAACCCACATGTGTCTTCTGGGTTTAGTGCTGATAATGGTCATTTTTGAAAAAAGGGGGGCGATTATTTTGTGTAAATTTCCAACTTAGATAAAAAGCAAAGTCAAAACATTATTCCAATATTGTCGTAAAACAGTCTCTTGGGGACCTCAGACAGCATATGAAAAGACATAACTTCATATGAGGAAGTTTTTCTGGTTCATCTCACCCTTCTGCAAAAAATTCAGACGTTTGTCCATAGCATAATTAAATAGTTTATTTAAAATAATTCACAATAGGTACATGTTATCTCACTAGTAGCACCCCACACGTAGTAGGGGATTTACAGGTAAAGGTACGGTGGAAGTACAAAAAGTGTACAGCAGTGGTTTTAAAGTCTAGTTTTTTCCCTGAAGGTACATTATACTATTTTCTCTAGAAGGAGAGGTGAATATCTGTAAGATTTCATTATAGGACTGTGTGAGATATAATAACACAACTCCTGCAGGTGAAAAGGGGCGTATGAAATCAACACAATTTTAAAATCTACCATTATAATAAGAATAAGGTACAATTTTGTTCCTAATTAAAGGTATTAAAATGTTCCCTTGAGGGTACCACCTTAGTGACAATGATTTCTGAGAGTGTATCTTACAAATTTATCTATGATTCCCATTTGTCAAGTATCATCATTTCTGATCAGGCTAATCTAATTCTGACTATAAATTAATGATATTGGTCCAGCGAAGGCCTACTCTGTCATTCAGGGGATTCTTTTGTCCATTTATAGATACTACTGTGGTGTGCAGCAGGAAAGTGTGAATAACTATGTAAGTTACTGTAATTGAGGTAATTGAACCTATTTTTTGAGGCTGGTGTTTTGTGGTGTATTTATCCATACAGTTTGCATAAAGCTAATGGCTAAAGCTTCCATAATCCCCTTGTAACTTCACTGTACTCCAAACAATATGGCTAAGATATATTTTGGGAGAGAGGGTGAACTTGGAAAATCCACACTTTAAAACAAGCGCAATCATAATTGTTTTATTTTCAACCAGACATATTTCAAAGCTTCTAATGCCTTATTTGTTCAGCCATTCTTGTGCCTTAGCTTAGCCTGCTTACTAAAGGGATGTCCTTCACCTTAATTGTTCTTCACTCCTTAACACCAATTGTTTCTCACCCTCTTGTTGGCCATTTGTTAAACATATCACTTCAGATCTTGAGCACTTCATTGCGAGAGCATCCACATGGTCAGTTGATGTAATCTTACACTTAGATGCTATTTCAAATAAGAAACGGAGGCCTTCCAATAATAATGATATTTTAAAAAATCATCCACATTTTATAACAAGAGCAAATGGTAAATTAAAAAAAAATATTGCCTAATAAACAGAAAAATACTTTAGTTACTGCTATATTTTATATAAGGCATCAATGTAAATACAAAATAAATCACATGGTCCTACGTTTAAAGAGATAAGGTGTTGAAACATCTGTAAAAAATTAATTGTAATTTGAAGAATAACAATGATCTAGAATAATGTTTGAGATGTACAATGTTGTGATAAAATTAGAGGCTACTTAATCTTAGTGGGGGAAATAATTTCACTTGACATCTTTTCACATAATATACGTAATTCACAAAAAGACATGGCTTGTGGCCTTTAGCCTGTGATGCTAGCTACATGAATATGGGATTTAGAGCAGTAGGAACCCCCTGCAGCTAAAGCAGAAGTCATTAAATACATTTTGCAGGCAAACAAGTGATCAGCACCTGGCCTGTCTGCTTGCTGAAGGATGCTGGGAAAATGTTAAATCAGCATTTGGCCAACACCTGCCCCCCCCCCCCCTCTCTACCTTCCAGAAAAAAAGTGGGGAGCCATAGAAAATTTTTATCAGATCACTGCTGTGATTAGAGATTGAGGAGTTATTCTAAAGTAAATGGGCACATTAGGTGTCCAACAGTTCCTGTCTCAGTTCGTAAAGCAGAAAGCAGGCCGGTTCCAAACTCAGTTTCTCATGATGAACGTGGAATGGCCACACATGCTACATGCTAAGCAGAGAACAGCAGGAAATGCTAACCAGGCTTAGTGAATTCAAATGTATTCCTGCCTTTCAAGCACACTTTATGTTTGTAAAAGTGAAACAGTGACAAAGACGTCCTCAAACGTTCCTACTTTGTGCTTTAAGTCCATTGCTAAATGAAAAGTACAAATTACACAGTATACCCAGACACTTTAGGCATAGTACACATTATGTTGAAGTGAAAATGAGAAGCAGGGTGGCACGGTTAGTGCAGCAGGTAGTGTCGCAGTCACACAGCTCCAGGGACCTGGAGGTTGTGGGTTCGATTCCCGCTCCGGGTGACTGTCTGTGAGGAGTTGGTGTGTTCTCCCTGTGTCTGTGTGGGTTTCCTCCCACAGTCCAAAAACACATGTTGGTAGGTGGATTGGCGACTCAAAAGTGTCCATAGGTGTGAGTGTGTGTTGCCCTGTGAAGGCACCCCCTCCAGGGTGTATTCCCACCTTGCGCCCAATGATTCCAGGTAGGCTCTGGACCCACTGGATAAGCACTTACAGATAATGAATGAATGAAATGAGAAGCATATCCTCTACAGAGGACACCTTTATATGTGGATATATTAATTTCTTTTTAACATCAGATATAAAACACGTTAAATGTGCTGTGTTGTTGGTTAAGAACTTCAATTACCTTCAGTTATTTTGACCATATATGTGTGATTTGATGATTTGCTTGCACTTCATTTGTTCATTATTGCAACCTGGGGCTTCTTCACTGGGGGGACTAGTATTCTTTGTGGGCTAGTTTGCAAGTTTAGGATTCAATGCTATCGAAAGGCCAGACGATGATTAGGTTTTTCAGACTGCCTCATGCTTTGTTAGTTAAGCTCATGTGAGTTCCAAGAAATGTTTTTTTTTAATCCTTTATTCAAGGAACTTCATCTAGGAGCACATTCTCATCTGCAGAGGTTTTATTTCCATTTACGTGGAAAATAAGCTGTGTAAAGGAGGTATTTTATCCAATTTGGATAAAGCAGTGCAGCTAGGGTGAAATTTCTGGAATTAGGTTTTAGCATTCATTAAATCCAACCAATTAAGAAATTGAAGCCGCCCCTCTCTCCTGCTGGCTCGAACAATACACATTTCTTTTTGTACCTTTAACATCCATTTATAATACGATTAGAAGGGCTGCCATTTCCAGTTATCACTACATGGCAATTCTTTTCATTATGAAATCATGTTTATTTATATTCCAATGAAATAAGTAACATTAAATTTAACATCAGTAAAGACATCACATCATAACAGTACAAAATGTCTTCAGCATTTGGACTGCCACCGTATCACTTTTCATAGTGTTTAGTGTCCAATATGCCTGATTCACCCTGTAGAAAGTCAGTGGTTTAAAAAAGAAAGTGCTTCTAACAGTGGGTCGACTAAACTATTGCTGTGTTGACTTCTAGGTTTTAGATGGCTAGGTTTTGCCACAGTGGACCACTGCAATCTGCATATTTGATTTGGCACAATCCTGATACCACCCTCCCATTTATTCAGGCTTGGGACTGGCACTATAAGTACACAAGGTGTGTTTTTTGGACTGTTAGAGGAATCCAGAGCTATTTATTTTGGTTGGGGGGGGGGGTAAATTGTGCCTCAAATGTATCTATGAAACAAACTTAAAATAGCAATTTTCTGCAAATTGGAAAGCGAATATCTGTAACAAAAATGGGAAATACAAAATGTACTCAGGGCTCAGAGAGAGAGAGAGAGAGATAAAAGATGACATTCATTCCTGATATATCAAACCTTTTATGTATGACTATACATTTGTACCATGAACATAAGGTACAAATCAATTTGCTCAAACAATGCTTCAGCCATCATTCAGCTTTTTGACAAAAATTCCATTTAACATTTGATAGGCATTAAACAATTCAGAAGTCCGGTCCCCATCACCACCATGAACAATACTGATTCTCTAAAGCAGTGCATTTCACTTCGCACCTGCCTTTTTACTTATACAGACACTGAGAAATGCCTGTATAAATCTGCTATTCCATTTTCTGTGGTAATCATTCTATCAGATCTTCAGAAATCTCCACTTCATTACATTTTCAGCACTTGGTCAGGCTTTTCTCTTGTTTTTTGGTCATTAGTCCCTCAGTTTGTAACCACCACTGAACAGCAAATACATCTTCTCTCCACACTATTCTTCTTTAGTTTTGGCGATGCATCTTGCTTTGACAGAGCTCATTATTAGGATCAGTTCTTGTCCCAAGTAGTGAGGCAGTCACTTGCGGAAGCGTTTGAAGAGAGGGTGAATGTTCTTGTTGGCTGCTGCATTCTTGCCACGTGACGTCTGGTACTCCATATACACAGCATCATCGGCACCGGACATAGAACTCATTGTGCCCGGCCGACGAGAAAACTGCACACAGTGAAGAGTACAAAAGACATTTTGTTTATTTAATTCCATTGGATGGGCAGATTCCTCTGTGTGGACAATGTCAAACTTAAGCCCACCCATAAACATGCCCCTGATGAAGAGACCAAAAAAGGCTTTTGCCTTCTATGCATTTGGGAGAGTTCTGGCAGTGAAAGCAGATTGTAATCTTTTATATTCTTGCAAGTCTTTGCCAGGTTACCTGACTTGATATTTGTTCTCCACTGAACTAGTGTAAGGTGAACTAACATACTGGAATAATTGTATTAACTAGTCTGTAATCAATTCTCCATCGACTCCAAATGTTTAAACGATACATAAAATTATATATTAAATGACATATTTCAAACAATTACTTTGCCATTTTCAAGTGAAAATATTCCCTTTTATTACAAATATACATTTATTTTCTGTGTCAAATTGAAAATTCTCCAGCTCACTGAGGCTGTAAGCATTCCCTTAACAAGGAAGGATAGAGATAAAAGGTTAAACAACATGTCTCCCAAAACCCATTCTTGAAACTGTTTCTTAGCACTAGGATAAGATGTCTGAAGAGATATTTGGTTAATTAATGATTCTGTAAGACGTGTGTCTAAGTATTGAAGAACTCACATTTCGAAAGCCACTGTAAGCACCTTAATCTGGCACGATTACAATTCCCTGTCTAGTTTTTTAGAAATGAAATCGACCTCTTTCAGCAACAACACAGGCTCCAGCAGAACTGACTGCTTTATAATCAATCCTGCATGTGACAGTCTGCCCTGATTATAACCTTCTCAGAACTGTTTTGAGATTTGTTTCCTCCCACAAAGACCTCATTGCAAGTGCACAAACTTTACATGTACAGTACTATAACCATAGAAAATGTTTTTCAGTCATTTTTCAGAACATTTCCCTGTTCCAAGTCAAAACTTTTCATGTCATTTCATTTCAGGGACTAATATCGGGGCATAAATCTGTAAAGGAAGATAGAGAAAACGTGGGGTGTACCTGAGGTTTTCCTCCGAACTCTCCAGTCACCACCTCCTCCTCTGCATCCAGGTCAGATGCTGCTAGAACCTTCTGCAAGAGCTGCTGCTGTTCCTCCCTTGTGGAGAACATCAGATCCTCTTCCTCCATTCCAGCCATTTTAGTGATCACCTATGGATGAAGGGGGAAGAAAACATGGTTGTCAACAAGGCATGTCTTAAATTTCCTTCATTAGCTTGGCATTGCAGTTTCGTTTACAGTTTATTGTTGGTGATGTTTCATTAACAGCTCTGTGCTCCAACATGAGGCAGACACGCAGAAGGTTCAGTGATAATAAGGAGGAACCCAAAATCTTTTCTCTTTTATAGCCATACCCAGCACAAACCTTGAAACTGTATCCCTGGTCAACCAAAAAACGTTGCCTCTTGGTGGAATAGGCCATCTCTTGTGTATCTTGAGACACCAGAGAGTAGAAGTAGGCATTGTACTCTTCAGCAACCATGCCTGCAGAAAACAAAACCTATGTTATCCACAGAGTAGGAAAAAATTCTTCTGTAGCAGGTTTTTTAAAACATTTCTCAGGGTAGTAATACTGTTATTTTAGTTACCTTTCTTGGCACGCAGCACTCTGCCCAGCCTCTGGGCCTCCTGACGGCGGGAGCCTCCGTGGGAAGAGATCTGAATCAAAACGTTTGCCTCAGGCAAATCAAATGACGTGTCTCCCACCTGAGAGAGAGAGAGATGACAGAAAGAGGAAAAGGAAAAATGTCAGGGATTGATTTTCAGCCATTCAAATGATGTGGAAAAGGACAGAGCATTGTGCAGCATTGATATCTAGCTCAGTCTTCCCAATCTGCATTAACCCACTCAGAGAGATATGTTGACAACGATGACCTACAGAAACAACTTTCATTTGACTGTGGCAACACAATTTTATTACACCTAGCATCAGTTTTCCACATGAACATATTTCCTCTGCTTAACATATAGAGTGCTGACACATTATGTTTAAAACATTTTGAGGTAATTACATTTCCAAAGTGGGAAGTGTTTAAGTAATTTGTCTACCAACCCATTTCCAAGTACCATCACCATTTGTGCCAGAGGGTAGCAGATGTCAATACAAACTTGTTTTTACTGTTACAATTGTAAATATAGCCGCAAGCGGCAATTAACGGGGTTCTCGCTTAACAGGCCTGTTTGGAAGCAATAGGCCTACATCGCTGACATGCTACCTTTAAAAGCATTTCTATAAGTAGAATCTGAAATTTGAACCCATTTGAGTAAAGTATGAAGAAGTTAGAGATGTTCAAGTAAAACCTGTGATAAGCTTAAGAGGTTCATTTGCATATGGCGGCCAACTTGAATCAAAATGTCAACATTCGTTCTATAATTACCTAGGGTCAGACGCATGTGAACGTTTTGGCACCAAGCTCAAGGGAATTGGTCAAAAATTCAAAGACTTATTGACAAAAGTATATTTTGCAAATTATGCAAATTAGCTCAAAATCTAAGTGGGCTGAGCTAAATGATCCAATAGCAAATTAGTTTGTCTAAAGCCAAGGAATAAGGGAAAAAAAGATTTCATCTATAAGCCTTATGGTGTAGGAGATATAGACCTCAATGCTTTTCCCTTTGCTATAGCGCCACCATCTGGCCAAAGAGTGTCATTTTCCTTGGCTGAGTCATTTCACACCTGCTGGATGTTGCTGCCAAGGGAGGTGTTTCTGGGCCATATGGTCTTTGCTCCACATTGCATTTTGCATAATGTCTCAGAGCCACTGTAGTTCAACAGCACAATGTATAGTTTTAGACTGCCATCTGCTGGTGAGAAATAACTACTTTCACATATATTTAGCTCTGCCATGAATGCACATATAGAAACATTTGAGCGTGTAATCCTATGTGGATATTTACCTAACATGGACATATGTGGTATTAGCTGAATCCTAAGGATCCAAACTTTAATACTGATCAAAAAATTGTTGCCTTGCGCCCAATGATTCCAGGTAGGCTCTGGACCCACCGCGACCCTGAACTGGATAAGGGCTACAGATAATGAATGAATGAATGAATGAAAAAATTGTTGCACTTTTATTACTATGTAGCTTACAGGCCCCTCACAATAAGAGAGATCTAGCATGTATTCCACAAGTCAAATATATGCTATATTTGTACACTAATATACACCTATAACTCAAAAACGCTTTCCCAAAAAATTTTAAAACTTCACATGCTTGATCAGACTGAGGAGCAGATGTTATAATTAAGTTGGTGTGCCACTGCATTCCTAGATGGCGCTATAACATAAAAAAGTCAATTAAATCAGTTTTTGTCCAATTGTAGCGCCTCCTTTTGGTAAATTTTGATCATATTGTACATACTTCTTCAGGGTAGGACCATACATACGTCTGTCAAGGTTGGTCTTGATTAGACTTAATTTGTTTGAGTTATAGCTAAAAGAATGTTTAAAGCTCCACACGCTTCAATTAATTGTTTTATTACAACAAAAGCTTGTCCAAATATTGAACTTTTTTTCATAATTATTTACCTACAGACTCTGCAGATTCCAACAAGGTCAACTGTTTGGGAATATCGCAAAATTCCACGGACTAGTTCGAAAAGCTTCAATTTTGAACAATTTAAAATTGAGAAAAAAACGAAGCATTTTTTGACAACATTTGCAATTACAAAGTTGTTAGGCCCTCTGCAGAGTATAAAATGAAGCAAACTGCGTGTCAATATGCTTAATTTTCACAGAGATATATAATATTTTCTTGATATAGCGCCCCCTAGCTATCGTTATGACAATTTTTCTGCTCTTAGGGAGGCCTCCCAGGGACATACCAGTCAAATCCCATGATGATTGGACCTTATTAAGGTTGTCAAACAGCTGCTGACAGCTGATTGGTCGATGACGATCACAATTTTGCCCGAATCGAGTTGTCCTTAATTTTCCCTCTACAGCCTTGCCCATAGAAGCAGCGTGCCAAGCGGCGGTCCAATCCGCCTTACGGATGCTGAGATATAAACTTGAAGCATTTACAGCGCCCCCTATATGAATATTGGCTTCTCCTTTGACGTGCTACCTCAGAATCATGTCTGAAAGTGGATTATGAAATGTAAACACATTTGAGTAAAGCATGAATTTGTTATAGAATTTTAAGTAAAACATAAAATAAGCCGAAAACGTTCATTTGCATATGGCGGCCATCTTGAATCGAAATTTCCCATTTTTATTGATAATTATTAAGCTACAGACTCCTGCGAACATTTTGACACCAAGCTCAAGAAAATTGGACAAAACTCCACAGAGGAGTACACAAAAGTAGGTTTTGCAAATTATGCAAAATAGCAAAAAAACTAAGTAGGCGGAGCTTAGTGGTTGTATGTACCTTTTTGATTCGGCAGGACCCAAGGAATCAGGGAAAAAAAAGATTTCGTCTCTACGCCACACGGGGTGGAAAATCTTTTAATGAAAGCGTTTTCCTTCGCTGTAGCGCCACCTTGAGGCCAATTGGGCTGATATTTTGCGCCTGAGTAGCGAGACCGACTACTACCTATTGACCAAGTCTCAAGTCTCTAGGCCTTACGGTTTGGGCTGTGCGATTCGTTTTATGGCAGAAAAAGAAAAAGAATAATAATAATAATAATAATAACAAATTAAAATCAGAACAAACACAATAGGGTTTCAAGCACTTCGTGCTCGAACCCCTAATTAACAGTTTAAAAAAGTGTGGCTGCTTCTCATGTGTTTTAAGGGAAGCATGCTGCCCTTGGACCTCCCAACCAGATCTGATTGTGTGTGATTGGGTGGAACCTTTCTAGCAGCTTTAATTGGACATGGCTGAATTGGGGAGAAACTTTATAGAACGCAATTTGGAGAAAACAAAAAGCACGTTGCCTTGGAGATAAAAATGGTGTTGATCTTGGGGTTGTGCTTGAAATTCTGAAGGATCTGCATGCGCTCCCCTTGTGATGTAGGTCCATAAATGTAGGGCCTGGATAAAGAGAGGAAGAAAATGTCAACTGTGTGTGCACAGACCTTACTAACTAGTAGCAGTCAGGTCACATGGGAAACTATTCACTACTATTGTACTTCACAAAAAATTCTGGCTTTGTTCCAGGCTGATTTCAGCATTTCCACAATTCAAGACTTGGGCCTGAGGTTGAGAGTGGCGTTTTCACTAAAGCCCTTGTGGGTGAAATGAGTGCACAACAAAAACAAAGAAACAAACTGGTGACAAATGAATGTTTTTTCCATTTTAATCCTGTTGAGCTGATTATAGGCTGAGGTAGTGATAATACAAAGATATCCCTAAGTTTCTCAGAAAAGCCTCCCTGAGCTACATGGCTACAGCAGCCACGCTCTACAGGTCACCCAGGGGATCCAAAAAGAGGGCATTTCAGTCCAAACTACTTGTGCAAAGAGCTACTTAATTACAAACCTTGTCTATGTTCATTAAAAGAAACCATATTTTGTATTTTAAAGGGGACCCTTATATGTTAAAATGTATCTTAGGATTTATTCAGAATTTTTCAGTTCTAAACCAACTGATTTTTTTATGCTGATTTCCCTATATATTTTTTTCAAACCCTGGGTTTGAAATTTCATGAAACTCTATTATTTTATTTCATCAGCAGTAAGTTAGGAAAGTATAAAAGAGCCAAAGTTGAGCTGATAAATATTTTCCCTTCTGGAGGTTTCAAAGCAGGCAAAGGATTTAGGAAATTCATAATCAACGTGAGATTTACAACAAAGCACTGGCAAAAAAAAACACTTAGTTCGGCTGCATGTGTGATTCTGGTTAATCTGTGTTAAGCTTGTGGAGCAAACAAAATGCTTTCTGGCTAATTTTGAATTTTTTTGAATGAAGAGCTGACACCAAAACATTAGAACATCTTTAGTATGTTCCATTAGGAATTTTCTGCTGATTTCACCATTAAATATTTATTTACTGATTTGAAATTGTGCCAAAATGAACCAATTTTTTAAATGTGTTAAATTAGGTAAAGTTAGTTAGTGTGCAAAAAAAAATTTTAATTTGCATATGTGTGTTTTTTGTAGAGGATGTGTATTAGCCCCAAAAAAACAACCAGTGACACCCAGCATTTGCACAGGACTGTATCAAATAAGTGTGTGTAAGTAAGTGCTGTACTTGTTGAGGCGGATGGCGTATTCTTTGAGAGCGAAGACGTTGTCTGCGAAAACAATGATCTTGTCGTTGCGTCTCTCGTGGTAGCGGATCAGGAACTGGCAGGCGCGGAACTTGTTGGGGTTCATGGTGTACAGCAGGATGCGCTTCTTAGTTTTTATAGCTACATATTCACGATAAAATTCCGGGGACATAGGGCACCACACCTAAAAGTCACACACACAGATCATGCATTTCAGGACAACTCATACTCCCTATCATTTTTACTCAGGTACAGATGTTAGATGATGACGAGATCAAAAACTATTAAAAATGGTGCTTCATCATTCATCAACTAACTGCAGATCCACTACTCCACAGCCACATGCAGGGGGGATTTATACCCTTCTAACCATCACTTGGCATTGAGCATGGTGACTGTAGGCTCATATATGGCTGCACCAGTTTGCCCCATTCTACTGACCATGCATGGAGATTTTGACCAGGTCAAAGCCATAAACAGGATTTACTTGTGTCTATAAAAATTATTTTGTTATAGTCAGAGACTATTTAAATTTTAAGAACTAATTAACCCACCTGAATTTGCCTTATTAGGACAAGCCAAAGCTCTGTGGAAGTGTGTGCACTGCTAGTGCAGTGAGCCAGGTGACCAAATAAAGCAGGCAGAGCTTATCAAACATGACTGGCCAACACAAGCGGCAACTATACAGAACTATCAATGTACTAACCCTGTCTCGAGCTGCTTAAAATCTGTGCTACAGAATTCACACATGCTCTGGCGCACACTATAAATCTACTGCACTCCAATGGGGCTTAGACATTAATCAGGCATCACACCCTACGAGGTGTAATCTCATAGGCTGGAATAATTGCAACTTGAATGCTACAAGATTTGAGCAACAGGTCCTGAGAAACAGCATATTCAAAGACGATGTGTTATGAATGTAATCACTTCAGGAGCAGAGGAGCTTTTTCCTGTCTCTCAAAATGTATCTTATGGGAACACATTTATGATCTACCAGGTCTTGCATTGTTGTTAAGAATCCAGTTTTATTATATATTCTAATAATATTGTCATATTCAGGTTTCATTTGGAATTCATTTCCTTTGTCTAATATCTTCCTTGGTCTATCCCTTGGAAAACTTGCACTTAGTAAGTGTTTTAACTGAAAATTAATAAATGAATGAATAGTCTCTGACATGAAAGCAGTACTATAAGTGTGTGTGAGTACCACTCACCTCTGCACACTGCACTTTAGCGATATAGCCATTGTTCTGAAGCTCCATCCAGTTGGCTTCATATAGTTTGGGACCAATCAGAAAGTTCAGATCTACAATTTTGTCATCCTCTCGCACCAGCGTAGCAGTCAGACCTAGCTTGCAGTGGGCCTGGACTATGGTCAGAACACGACGGAACATCTTTGCTGTGTGTGTGTAGGACAACAGAATATGTGGAAAAGTCATATATGCACATACACATAATGATCAAGAAAGTACACACGATGCTAAGCTAGGAGGCTAGGACTAACTTAAAAAAGCCACATTTGTATGAATAGCTTAAACATCTTGTTTTTTCCTTCACATGAAAATATCTAATTACAAACGGGAATGTAATTTATATATTTTCATGTGAAGGAGCAAACATGTTGTTATTAAGTTATTAAGACCCTAAACACCTTAAAATAAAAAGTTACTGGATTGACCTCTGCAGCGATCCTCATTCCTTTTCATGCTTTTCTAAGACGATTATACAAGCCAAGCTGCACATGCAGTTAAATACATGTGCACACAATGTACCTTAAAACAGCTTAATTTATGAATTAAATATGTGCTCTTTTCATTTAAGCCTGTAATCACGTAAGTAAATCAGTAAACACACACCTGGAATTGTATGAACCTCGTCCAGAATGATGAGCCCCCACTCTTGGCTGCGCATCCACTCCATGACCCTCTCGGCTTCCCAGGAGCGTTTGGTGGTGTGTCCCAACATGGAGTATGTACTGATGGCCACTGAGCATCCAATGGGCTTGTCTTTAGCATCTGACGTGAAACGACAGATCTGAGAGTCATCAATGGTGGACCACATCTTAAACTGCGCTTTCCACTGCTCCACTGAGACAGAGGAGTTCCCCAAAACTAGGCAACGCTTTCGCACGGTACAAGCAGCCGTCACTCCCACTAGAGACTTGCCAGCACCTGAGGAAACACAGGCAGAAATAGCACAGATATATACATTGCTAACATAACATCACTAGAGCTCAAAACACTTGGAGGAGAACACTAACTGATCAAATGTGTTATGTTAGCAAAAAGACTACTACCTTGGCTACATTAAAACAATAGAAGGTAAAGTATTCTTATTTGAAGGCACAACTCCAACAAAATTAACCATAAATAGAAGAACTTGAGTAAAAGTAATTGTAAGTCTTATCTATTACCACTTAACTAACTAAAAAAGGGAATGTTGGGGGAGTTTACCACAGGGCAGGACGATGACTCCGGACCGAGCTCGGCCGTTGCCAAACATCTTCCGCAGGCTTTTCTCCTGATATGGTCTGAGCACAGCTGTAGGCTTCAGGTCCATGTTGATGTCAGGGTTGACCGTGTCATTGCGAAAGTCATATTCTGCCAACAGAGGATACTCCAGCTGGATACAGCGCTTCTGCAGCTCCTCAATCATCTCCTGAGAGTTGGAAAACCATCAAGAGAAAAGGGTCAGTTATCATTTCTCGGCAATAATTTGTAATAATAAAAGCATCATGAATCTTTAAAAGAATTGTATTTTTCACTATAAACAGCACACTATCAAACATTTTTATTGAGATATCCTGAAAATGCAGGTATGTCCACTTGCAGACTGCCAAGGTGTCCATGGTGGCAGCCATATCCTCTGAACAGTAGTTTGACAGCCAACAAAATGCACCCGTTTTTATGGGTCAAGTATTTCAAGTTCTCCAATTAAAAGTGTATCATTTGGACAGTGACGATTTTCATAACTTAGTCTATGTACACTACCACAATCAGTTTGAAACAAAGAAATCAAGATACGGGGGACTCCTGAATGGTGCAGTGGTGTAAGAATTTTGGCATTAGGAGATTGTGAGTTTCAGGGGATGCCCCGACTATCAAATGCAGAGAATCCTAGAGAAGACAATTGCTCCCTCACCCCCAAATCTCTTCAGCAAGTGTCAGCTGATATGAGAGATCTGGGCAGTTTGCTTTCTCTTCCAGAATTAAACTGTTATAAAAAAGCATAGGGAATTAGACTTGTGTCTTATAGGAAGTGTGGGGACTAAATCTATCCCATATTCTTCAATCTGTAACTTACAAACAGAGCCAGAGGGCCACATACACCAAGGCTTGCCACTCTTACTCTCTAGAATACTACAAAGCCCCTCTCTTCAGGGGCATATCTCAAGGGCAGGATTATACAGACTGAAGGCGCAAAGTTTGCCAGCCACGCACAGGGGCTTGCTTTAACTTAATCAGGGGGCTCAGGAGAAAAGGAGCTGCTTAGGCACAATGTCAAATCATATTAAACCCCTTTTACTTACCTTACTTGCTCCCTTCTAGTATCAGGAAAGAACCAAATAATACCAGCTGTTTCAAATTTAGCATATCTTGGAAGACATAAAAGAGCAGCAGAGCTAAATAATGCCATAAACGCACTTTTCATAACTGCAGAAATATAGATTAAAGGGCACACAGTCCCAAATATTTATCACATAGTCCCACTTTATATAATAAATGTGTGTTCTTACATTAAACACACTTTGTTACAATGACTTCTCGGGACAGAACCCCATTAAGAGCCTATGAAACACCCAGGAGGCATATGTAGGTTCACTGCTCATTTTAGATTTGTAAATAAAATTACTACATTTGTTTTATAGACATTTATCACCATTTTTGTAAAGAAATTACAGTTAAGAAGTTACTCGGTTTACCATTTCACACCAAACCTCTCTGGAGGAATTTGTTGAACTGCCCTTATTCCAGTATAGCTCTACATAAACTAACTAACTAACTAACTAACTAACATGATTATACCACAGTTAGTTCCGACCTGGCAATGTGATTGGCTGAGAGATGTTTTAGGAGTGCCAATATTACACGATAATGGCACTCTGACCAAAGCTCTTCGGGTATCACTCCGCAAAATACATGTAACCTAGCAACAACACCAGCGCTCTGTCTGGGCTTTTTCACCCTACAGGGAATCTGTTCATTTTCTGTTCGCACACCATAATGTACCCTAAAGTAAAGAGTTATGGCACAGTGGACCTTTATCTGCTTTCTGATTTGTAAACAAAAGAAAACAGAAATAAATCAAAGTAAATTGCTACGTCTATGTGGTTTCTGTGATTGTGTTTAACGAGTCGAGGTGCATCTTTTTTCACAGTCTTCTTTATCTTAAAACCTAATAATAAACGGTGATAACGAACTGTGTTATAATCGAAATAATACATTCGAGGTTCATGCTATAAGGTGACATATTGGCACTGGTGAACTGATCTGTGACCGCAGCACATCAGTACCAATATCTCACGTTATAGCACCCCCTCTTGTGTATTATTGCTTAATTCTCTCTCTATGACAGGTGAAAGAGCCCTTTAAATCTTTCCAGTAGAAAACCACACTTACAGATACACACATACATACACACAAAAAAAAGCACACACCTGTCGAATCTCAAAAGAGACAGTCTGAGTCTCTTCTTCTTCCTCCTCTTCTTTGTCCATCTGTTCATAGTAGCTGAAGATGTCCTCAGGGACCTGGGCTCCAGAGCCCTGACCTTCCGCGGGCTGTGACGTGGAGGCACTGCTGCTGTCTTGCTGAGATTTTGAAATCTGGACAACATGACAACAGGCAGGATCACTCATTACACTGTGGACACCCAAAGGAAGAACATTTACTACAAACCTGACTGTGTGCCTTTTTGTGTGTTTACTCACTGCGGGTTTGCTGGAGATAACCTCAGTGATGAGCTCAGTCTCCTCTCCCTCTGCTGTGCGCAGACGGCAGTCTCGAATCACAGGATCCTGAAGCAACCTCTGGATCACGTCAGGGAACGCACTTTCCACAAAATACCTGACATTTTACATATATAACACAGCATCAAATTGAGATCATAAAAATGAGAGCTTAAAATCAAAGCCTATTAATAGCAGAAAGTGAGGTGTCAATTGTAACCTTCTGGCAGTAGAACCATCTACAGCAAAGTGAGAAGAAAGTCAAGTAGATGTATATACACAGTATAAACCAGGGCACCCTAAATGAAGCCTAGGGCACAAAGTACGCAAACCAGCGAGAGCAGAATACTACGTTCCTAACAAGAGTTCATGTAAACTACTTTTTTTTAATTATAATTCCTATGCAACAGGCTAATAAGGTTCAGAAGAGAGCCAGACAAACTCAGACCATAGAGGTCACTACAAGTACAGCTTGAGGATTTATAAGAACCACTCAGGCTGGGAAAAAGAAGGAATTTATATTCATTCCCCTACACAACCCCAACAAAATGCAAGCTTTCATGAAGGTCGTTGTGAAATAATCCTAGCTAAAAGGTGTTTAGCTTAAATGAACCCAACTAACTACAATGTTTTAGGAATTAAAGTACAAAAGTAACAGCTTTTACAGGAGCAAAATGCACTTAGCAACTGTGGTAGTCAACCAAGGCAAATGATCATATCACAATATTTAAAGACACATCCACCACAAGGTTACATCTCGACCAAGCTACATCTCGGATGATAATCTATGAGGGGTTTTCCCCTGTCTGCATGCGATTCTTCTTGGTGCTCGGGTTTCCTCCCACAGTCCAACAACACAAATCAGTAGGTGGAGTGGCTATTCAAATGTGCCATTAGCTGTGAATGTGTGAGAGTGTTGGGTGCACTGTGATGTTCTGGTGACCCATCCAGTGTGTGTTTCTGCCTTGTGCCCTGTGATTCAGGGTAGGCTCCAGGCCCACATCAACCCTGAACATGATAAGCCATTACAACAAATGTATGGCTTTGAAGAGACAGGTACTATGGAGAAATTGTCTAAGCATTTTAAGGCCAGGCCAAGAACGGTCCTTGTTTAGCAGTCTATTGTAAGATATGTTAATAATTCATTTATCCATTCATCCACTTTAACGGCTCCACCCTGATCAAGGTTGTGGAGGGCATGAATCGTACCTGAAATCATCACACCAAACTATCACTAGGCATCACACACCGACACAACAATGTTTAGCCAATCCACTTAACAGACAGAGTTTTGGACTATGGGAGGGAACCAGAGCACCCGGAAGGAACCACATACACAGAACATACCCAAACTCTCACAGACAGTGACCTGAAGCAAGTACAAAAGGATCCCTAGAGGTTCCTAGAGCTGTGCAGCAGCATTACCACCTGTACACCCTTAAATGTTACATATGTTATGGTATATGTTTAGAATATCAGAAATGTCTTTGAACTAATTCAGGGAATGGCCAACACAGCAGTACACAAACCTGTTGTGCTTCAGTACCAGCTTGACTTTCCCATAGCTCACAGTGCACAGCTGGAAAAGAACAATAAAACAGTGAGTTGCAAGACAGAGAAGCCACTATTGTACCACTTCTAACATTATATATAAAAACTGGAGTCAAGCACAGTCAGGCAATCATTCATTTCTTATTGTACACTCTGAAAGAATCAGGGCATGCTTCACAGAGTGGGCCACCAAATGGAAGTGGCCATGTTTGTATAACCTCTGATTCATCCAGGCCACTAGATGTCAGTACAAAACTGTTTCATAAAATGAAGGATTTTGGAGAAAGTTTCTGATTGCTCTTTAAAATCAGATCATCGACTCTTTAAAATCGGTCAGTGACATGCTCACCTTTATGAACTGAACGATGCCGTCGGGTACAGAGGTTTTGCTGAGTTTCTGAAGATACTCCACAATATCAGAAGTCTGCAAGCCGACGCTTACCGCAGCGTACAGCGAGTATGCAGTCAGCTTGTATTCATGCACATGAACAGGCCTGCACACAGGCTCAGCGATTGCCACTAGGAAGTCCTGAGCGTATTTATACACTGGTGAGAACGCCTCCAGAAATATATGGCCATCAGGAGCCTTAGTGAGATAGAAGATAGATAACAGTCAGGAGTTTAAAATATGAAGGATTTATATCGGCTCTATTTTAAAACACTTTTCATAAACCCAAAGACGCACAGGCGGCACGTTACCAAAATGATTGAGGGGTTTTAATCTGATCATTTACCAACTTACCACCCACAGAGGTCTAGAGGAGTGATCATTCTTCAGTAACATCTGTAAACGGTAGTCCTTAGCCCCATACTCATCAAGTTTAGTGCTGGACTCTTCAACCTGTTTTCCAGCTGCTGCAGGAACAGCCTCCTGTGATTCGTTCCCCATAACTTCATCCTCATCGTCGTCATCATCGTTATCACGATATCGCTTCTTCGACTTTCTCTCTGTAAAGAGAACAATGACCCAGATATCGGATCATTTTACAGAAATCACCAGTAATACTCCGAGATGCATCTTCGTAGTTATTGGGTAAATTCTCCTGGGATACAGGATGTTTCAGGCATTTATTACTGAAGTTACTCCCAGGACTTCGCTATGAGTTCATAGATAATTAAGGATTCTTTCAGCTTCTTTTACATTCAATGACAAACACAAAGGATTATGCCTTTAATAAAACTGTCAAACTGACCCCTCTGTATAAAACTACATAGTACATATAAAAATATGAAGATTACAGGCAGAGATAACTGATTCTATTGACAACACACACAGAACTCAAGATCCCATATAAACCAAAGAGCCTACAGAGAACTATAGATTCCACACAGTACTATATCATACAGATCTCCTGAACAAAACCATTGATCTCATCCTATATCTAAATAAGATCCAATGCAGAACCACAGATGTCATAAAAACATAAACTCTACAGAGAACTATAGACTCCACCCAGAACTATCCTAGCTATATAGATTTACATAAACAGATGTACAACTCCTGCACATAACAATACACCTCATCCTATATTAGCTATAGCTCCAATAATGAACCACAGATCTTAAAACTATAGATCCACTAAGAATCTCAGATCTCATACATAACTAGATCTAAAACAGAACTAGATTTCACCCCTCCTTAGCTTACAGACCCCTTACTGTACAAGTTCTAAACAGGACACTCTCCACACATGTCCCTTATAAAAGAACACACAGCTGGGAGCTGTTATTTAGCTGTTAGCTGCTAAGTCCTAAGCATTTATTAGAGCGAAATAAGGTCCGTATTTACCACGGTCTCCTTTCTCCTTTTTACCCATAGCGCTCGATTTAAAGTAAACGGAATGTTAATGTGAACACGTCACGTATTTATCTCACATTAAGAGAAAATACGAGAGAAATGCGCTGCATGGTGAACTCAGCTTCACACAGCTCCGCCGTCTCTCTTTTTCTCCTCTCTCGGGTTCGCTCTCTCGCCCCCTTCTGGCGCACAGCGGAACAACACGACAATTTACATTTTTGAGCGAGTTGTTTCCTCCTTTTTTAAGAGAAAGGGCAGTTATTTATTTATTTAAATAGTATTGCGGCGTCCTATGATACGAATATATATATGTGTGTATGTGTGGTGGATGACGGCATTGCTTCCGGGATGCGCCACTACTCTCTAGTGTAGTTACAGGGGGTTTTATGTGTTTTATTTATTATAAACATATGGTAGGTTAATACAGTTATCTGGGGTTTTAATTAAAAATCTGTGTCATACTTTGGTCAAAATACCAGAGGGATCAAACAACACAGTCCGTTCACTGTCTAAAGCGCCCTGTTCATAATTACGTTTTAAAGCCTGTTTCTTTAAATGTAGGGTGACCAGACGTCCTCTTTTACCCGGACCTGTCCTCTTTTTTAGACTTAAAAAATATCCGGGCGGAATTTCACAAACGTCCGGGATTTTGTTTTTCTAGAGCTTACATAGAACTTCGAGAAGTTTCGTTCACAAACTAGTCCCGCCCTCCCCTACTCCGATTGGTTCGCTTGAGAAGGGGGCGTGGTGAAGTCGCCTAAAATCTTCTGATTGGACGGTCTGACTGTAGAGCTACCGTTATTGGTCGATAACCTTTTCTGTAAACATTTAATTGGTCAGTCTGCACATCAGTAGTCCTTGTTTACGTCAGGCAAGGCTCATGTACCCACCCTCAGCTCGAGCAGCTATGCCGAAAGGTAAATGTAAGTTCTCGGATGAATTAATAAAGAAATTCCCGTTTTGTGTAGGAAATAAAGGTGTAAAGGACCTAAGAGCACACATAGGTTCAGCTAAGCTTACAACGGCTCATCACCCCCCCCTCCATTTAAATGAGAACGAGCCCATTTACTTCAACACCAAAAGGTCCAGCAATAAGGTGCAAGGTGCAGAAATGCTGTTTTTTTGGGCCTTTATGCTGTATCTTTCTTCTCTGTCCTCGTTTTCACAATATTTAATTGACACATAAATGATCAGAAGGCAGAGTGAAAATGACCTACAGTGTGTGTGTTTATACATATCAGGTAAATGTCTTTATTCCACAGAGAACAGTCAAGATTTAAATTCATGATTTACATTAATGTAAAATGATTTATTTTATTTTTTCACACAGAAACAGTAGAAGCAACATTATTGGAAAAAAATATTCTGTACAGATCATATTGTGTGTGTAACTAACTTTACAGTTAACTAAAAGTATACACAGGGAACTTTTCCACTGGACAATCACCAAAACGGCGAGAATATAATAAGAAAAAAAAATTGGGAGGCAATGTAACCATGTCTTACTTTAATTTGAACCCCAAGGTGGAACAAGCAAATGAAGGGACATAAGACAAGTGGAAAAAAGTAAATTAAAAAAATCATATATTATAAAAGCAAAACATCTACTATCCACCAGATAGTATTTTTATTTAGTCCTGATCTGAGGATTAAACATGTTGTTGGCCTCATTATATGAAATTCCACTGTGTTGGAATTACAACTTAGTTGCTCCAGGATTGTGCTTGGTGTTTCATGCCCCAGCGTCAGAGACACATGCGGAGTATCTGAAGGTGTACAACTTGTTGTCTGCCCCTCCACTTAGAATCAGCTAGAGAGAGAGAAGAGAAAGCCAGAATGAAGAAAATTGTACAAAAAAAGAGACATGAAAAATCAGTGCAGCTGAGTATATCACAGTCTTGTTCAGATTAATTTTTTTAAATATATTTTTGTATAGAACAAATTCCTCAAATTTTAATAAGATGAACAATGAAGATCATAAATCACATGATGACAAAATGAATTAATAAATGTATTCATAATAAATACATCTTTGTCCAGTTAAATAGCTAAAAGAAACACTTTTAAATGGAAGAAATGCTTTTTTGAGTGTCAAATTTAACCAAATAAAGCAAGTATGATTCTTAAATTACTTAAATACAGTTATAAATTGCATCTCACTAGTTTAATGGTTTGACAGCCTTCATTTTTAATGTACACATTCATACACACTCTCATATACAGTTTCCCTCTATGTCTTACCCCACTGTCTGTCCAATCAGCACACAGCACTCTATCCTCATGAGCTGCCAGGTCATAAAGAGGGGCCTTATAGCTGCAGAGACAGGACAGAATATCAGAAACACCCAATCACCTGGAAAGCTCTTGTTCACACTGGAGAGAGTTCAAGTACAGACTGTAATATCAAACACACACACACCTCCTGATATCCCAGAGTTTCACAATATTGTCGAAGGAGCCAGATACCAGCTGCTGCTCGTGAGAGGGAGACCACCGGACCGCCGTCACCCAGCCAGTGTGAGATGTCAGGGACAAAAGAACCAGAGAACCATCTAAAAGAGGGAGAGAGATTTTAAAAAGAGAAATAAGTTTAAATAAAAAGCACTCTTTCATAAGGGCTGCAGCTTGTTAGTGTAAATATCACCTTTAGAGCGAGGGTCCCAAAGGCGGACGTGTCGGTCAGTGCTTCCTGAGGCCAGACGATGACACAACGGTGAGTAGGAGACACAGTTAAACACCTTACTGCCCATCTACGACACAGAATCAGAACTATGAAGCCTAACAAAAAAAAATCATCGTCTGTCTTCCAGCAGGATACACAACCACTACAACCAGGAATGTGTCTGTATATTAATAAAAACAAATATTCATCATGATCTCAGGTCTTCACTGGTAATAAAATAACAGCAAAAATTAATAGTAAGAATAATTATCAGAGTTTGTAGTGCCTCTCTCTCACCAGTGTACTCTTCTGTTCCCCCGTTTCAGCATCCCACAGACGAATGGTGTGGTCCCAAGAGGCACTGCACAGCTCCTCAGCATCCATCCAGAGCACAGTAGACACAGCCTCGGTGTGGCCAGAAAGAGTCATTAGAGGAGTCTATAGAAAGACACAAGTCAAAGATGTTAGAAGCAAATTTGCACCTTCAGAACCCAAGACGTCTTTAGCTCGCGTGTTAATTTCCTCAGAGAAAAGCAATTTTAAGCCTCACAGCTTTTCTGTGGTTTGTGTTCTCACCCGAGTTAACCCTAGATGTTCAGTCTTTTGTTTTTTTCGTGGTCTGTTGGGCTCCTCCACTTCATCCTCATCTTCCGTGGGCACTGAGCAAGGAAGGACAGATTTAACATCAGCTTGACACAGCTTCTGTAATCTCCTACTGGATCAAACATGTTCTTCACTATACAGCTGTGAAGCAAATATAGCTTTCTATAATATTTTTAAATTTATTTATTTCATGATGACTTACCCGCTGACCAGAGCTTCAGCATTTTGTCCCAAGAGCCACTGCAAAACTGAGTAAGTAAAAGAATAAATTAGAAAGCGTTTCAATTAAGACTCATGCTTGTGCTCTCATGGTTAGGTATGAACTACAGAGAAGATCATTTTACATATTCCAGGATACTAGATTCACTCACTTTAGTTTGTGTGGGGTCAACGGCAATTGTGTCCACACTCCCCGCATGCCCACGGCAGCAATGTCGGGCCTTCACCTTGTTCCTCTCTGAATTCCACTCCCACAGCAGCACTGTCTGATCCAGTGAAGCCGTCAACAGCAGTGAATTCAGACCATCTGACCAAAGAAGAACCATACACATCAGAATCACCCAGCAGTGCACGTATACTCAAGAACAATTCACAACAAGGGGATGGCAGTATTGTACGAAAAACACAACAGCATGACAAGCTCTACCTCTTTTTAAACATCCCAACACACTTGGAGGAGAACACTATCTGCCCACTTCCGTTATCTTATGTTAGCTCAAAGACACCAAAAGTGGCGAGCAGGAGAGGCCTATCCAACCCACAGTACCAGTGAAAGGCCAGCCATCTCAACAGTCTCAACTGTCTAATTATCTCACCTCTCTTCACCCAGGCCACGTCCTTCACAACGTCTGTGTGTCCAGCCACAGTCATCAGTGCCTTTCCTTCCAGAGACCAGATTCTTGCTGTCTTATCATAGGAACCTGTGAGGATCCTGACAAACACCAGAAAATGTGTAAGGAAAGTGTACAAGTGACCAATCACATCATTTATATTTTAATTAGCATGACAATAAATAAAACAAATTCATGGTGTCCAGACTTCACAATTAATTATTTAACCTTTTCATGTTATTCAGAATTCTGTAGTGAAATTCCCATTCACATATTCTTCATGTTTACTTAATCAATACCCCAGCATGCACTATACAAGTGCATCATACCATCACTGGGTATCACTGTGGTGTCAGTCAATATTGAGTGCTAGCCTAGCCACTGCTAATACATAATCTACTGGCAAATATAACCAAGCTAGCATTAGTGAAAGTCTTACATTTGCCATCAGTGTCAGCCTATAACATTGCTAGCTTTAGCTTTTAGCCTGTTTTCCTCATAACAACACATTTTAATCATGACAACGTATGATACTTTTAAAGTTTATTCTTGAATCAGAATCCTTTTGGTCATGAATTCACTTTCTCTCACCATTCAGCGTCTGCCTCCACTGAACTTATCCAGTCATCGTGCATTATACATTCCTCTGGCTGTGGAGCGGTGAACTTCTGCACATACTCAATCTCCACTACGTCTTCCTGTACACACACACACACAAAAATTAAAACAGGCATCACAGGAACAGCACACTTATGAGTGACATTAAAACATATCAGTTTCAGATGTTATTTACATTTTGCAGGGAGAAAAAATGCTGTAATGTGTTTCATACCATGGAGATGTTCTCAGTCTCCATGTGATTGACCAAAGAAGAGCGCAGGAACTGGCCTCGAACCAGAAAGTCAAACTCGACATGTTTGTGATCCGCTGCAAAATCCAAGAGAGACATATTAGAGATTAACACACAAAAGAAGTAATGCTGGGTAAGTAGGTCTCCACAAACTTTAAAACATGTATTTGTCTAAAGGTTTGTGGAAACCTGCTTCCCCAGGAAGTCCTGAAATCAGGGATAGTAACAGATAGTATGTCACTATCGTCTACTCTGCAAATAATTGTTTAGGCTAGAGGTTTACAATATTTTTGAGGATCAGACATCAGTCGACCACAAGAAGATTAGTGGTTTAGGACACGGGTTAGGACTGTCTGTGAGGAGTGTGGTGTGTTCTCCCTGTGTCTGCGTGGGTTTCCTCCGGGTGACTGTCTGTGAGGAGTGTGGTCTGTTCTCCCTGTGTCCGCGTGGGTTTCCTCCGGGTGACTGTCTGTGAGGAGTGTGGTGTGTTCTCCCTCTGTCCACGTGGGTTTCCTCCGGGTGACTGTCTGTGAGGAGTGTGGTGTGTTCTCCCTGTGTCCGCATGGGTTTCCTCCGGGTGACTGTCTGTGAGGAGTGTGGTGTGTTCTCCCTGTGTCCACGTGGGTTTCCTCCGGGTGACTGTCTGTGAGGAGTGTGGTGTGTTCTCCCTGTGTCCGCGTGGGTTTCCTCCGAGTGCTCCGGTTCCCCCCCACAGTCCAAAACTGGACTGTAGTAAATTGCGTGAGTGTGTGGTGCCCTATGATAGACTGGTAGTCACAGCGGTGTAGTGATGGTGTGTTATGCTGGTCCATATGGATCAGACACGGCAGTGATCCTGAAGTTTTAAAACTCAACAGCGTCAAGGAGAGACTGAGAACAGTACACCATCCAAAAGCATCCTGTCAGTAGTGTCCAGTGACCACTGTTTCAGTGCTAGAGGAAGATCAACACAAACTGTACAGAAGCAGATGAGCTACTGTCTGTTACTTTAATTCTAAAAGGTGGGCCAATGAGGCAGGTGTGTCTGAGAGTGGACAGTGTTTAATAACTGTGCCTGAAACACTTGTGGTGATCTTGCACCCAAATAATACTTGCTCTGTTGTAAGTATGGAATTCTGACTACAGAAAAACAGACTGAAAAGGTATAACAGAGCACGTAGAGCACAAAATGGACTACAGCCTGTAATTGTAGCACTACAAAGTGCACCTGTATGGTCAGTGGGGCTGAAAAAATGAACAAGGAGTGTTGAAACAACGTTGGTCATTTTAATATTAGGGCTTAACGTAATATTCTGAGAGTTTCTCACCAATCTTGGCCTCCAGGAGTTTGTTGATGACATTACTGAGGTCTGTTCCCTCAGAGGCGGCGGGGATGGAGAAAGGAACATCATCTACAGCAAATCTGAGGAAAATAAGGAGGTGAAGACACTTGAAAACATTGCTAGGACAACCGAGCTACACAAGCTAACCTATACAAGATGTTTACAGTAACATTAAAGAAATAGCTCACCGCTAGAGCTTCCAAAACATACATAAACACTTCTTAAAGTTAGTTCCCACTCAGTTACTCTAATCCCAAGGTAGCTAGAGGACAGTTAGCTAACGACTGCTAGAGAAATCGCCCCTAAAATCAGCTCCCGTAGATTAGGCTATATCTGTTAAACGACTAACAGTCGGAACTAATAAATGCTTACTTTTTGTTCTCGGTGAAGAACCTCGCCTGGAGCTGCGACATTCTGCTCTACAGACTCTTCAACCCCAAAACACTAACACATTAAACTACAGAGTATCTTCATGCACTCTGCGGTGTGGGGCTGCACCATGTGCTCCAGTGTACAGGCAGTAACAGTCGATCACGCATCAGCCGATCAGCCCCTATCGACTCGCCGGGATTCCTCTAGTAATGCCTGCTCGCTTGAGGCCCTGTCCCGACTCTGACTCATAGGGCGCAGGGCCAGAACTGAAGTAAATTTATTTGTACACTCATTTTAGAGTTAATCAGCACTAAACACACTAACATGCTTCCACCGTGTCACTCAGATAATACCTGAAGGACTTGGTGAGAGGGGGCTAACAAGGTACGCAGAGCTACATGTAGACTACAGTAACATGTAGTAAATAACGTTTAGTGGAGCTGATTAAATGGACAATAGGTGTATATTAAAACAAAGAGGTAGTTTTAATATATTGAATGTACTCAGTGCTTTTTCTAAAGGGAAAAAACATTTCAATTGCCACTATGGTTGAGGGAAAAAATTCCAAACCCTATACATACTTACAGAAGAAAGATACATAGAGTATTGTTATTTATCAAAAAGTAATATTCATTCATTATCTGTAACCCTTATCCAATTCAGGGTTGCGGTGGGTCCAGAGCCTACCTGGAATCATTGGGCGCAAGGTGGGAATACACCCTGGAGGGCAACACATTGGCAACACTTTTGAGTCGCCAATCCACCTACCAACCTGTATTTTTGGACTGTGGGAGGAAACCCACACGGACAACACACCACACAGACAGTCACCCGGAGGAAACCCACGCAGACACAGGGAGAACACACCAACTCCTAACAGGCAGTCACCCAGAGCAGGAATCGAACCCACAACCTCCAGGTCTCTGGAGCTGTGTGACTGTGACACTACCTGCTGTGCCACAGTGCCGCCTGAAAAGTAATATGGGCATTGGGCATATGGGCATGACAGGAACAATAGCATTTTTGCATTTTTTCTAGCAACAAAATTTTTTTATTTAGTGGACAAGTGAGGATAATGAAGAACATCTTAATTGGCATCACGAGTGTGCAGCAGGTAGTGTCACAGTCACACAGCACTAGGGTTCAGGGGTTGTGGGTTCCAGCCCTTCTCCAGGTGACTGTCTGTGAGGAGTTTGGTGTGTTCTCCCTGTGTCCACATGGGTTTGTTTTAGGTGCTACAGTTTCTTTCCAGAGCCTAAAACTTTATTGTCTACCCAAAAGTGTCCAAATGTGAGTGTGAATTGCCCTGAGAAGGTTGGACCCACCACAACACTAAACTGGACCAGCGGTTAGAGACCATGAATGAATATCTAAATTAAAATTTTTATCTTGGTAAAAATAGCAGAAATGAGGAGAGTGGCTCTTTGACCCTGAAAATAAACTTACACATGAAAATGTTAAATACATTGTTTGTGATTTTTGGCTCTGCTACAGATAAGAAGTCACACTGGCACTTTCACAGTAATATTTTAGTGAAGTACTGTCTTCTAAACTGGGAAATCTAGTTAAATTGTCAAATTGAGTACTCATTCATTCATTATCTGTAACCATTATCTAGTTCAGGGTCACCGTGCGTCCGGAGCCTACCTGGAATCATTGGGCACAAGGCAGGAATACACCCTGGAGGGGGCGCCAGTCCTTCACAGGGCAACACACACACACCTACAGCCACTTTTGAGTCACCAATCCATCTACCAACGTGTGTTTTTTTGGACTGTGGGAGGAAACCGGAACACCCAGTGGAAACCCACACAGACATGGGGAGAACACACCACACTCCTCACAGACAGTAACCCAGAGGAAACCCACGCAGACACAGAGAGAACACACCACACTCCTCACAGACAGTCACCCGGAGGAAACCCACGAAGACACAGGGAGAACACACCACACTCCTCACAGACAGTCACCCGGAGGAAACCCACGAAGACACAGGGAGAACACACCAAACTCCTCACAGACAGTCACCCAGAGCGGGAGTCGAACCCACAACCTCCAGGTCCCTGGAGCTGTGTGACTGCGCCACAGTGCCGCTCCAAATTGAGTACTGGTCTTCAAATGTATAAATGCTTTAGCACCTCCAGAACAAAAAGATTTTGGGTGCAAAAGTCTGCTTGTTCCACTACAGGAGGTAAGAGCACTCTACCATTAAGAATCAGTGTACTTGGACAGTCTGCTTTTTTCCTTCAGTGCATCACATGATTTGAACTCTCTTCCAGCTGATGTAAGAGGGTCTACTATTGGTTTAATCTAAAAATAAATGAAAGCATAGTTACTGAAAACACTGATTGACCAGAATCATATTTAATTTCCATATGTTGTATTTCATATAATGCATGTTGTTTCATAGGGTATTCATTGTCTGTCAGAGTGAAAATGACAGTTTTGTTTAAATAACATCAGCCTGGCCAGTAAATGCCAACGAAAATGAGCAATTTGGCTAAATCTAGCACAATTACATTATGTAATGATGATGTTGATTAATGTGTGTTGTATCTGTAATTAAATAGACTCAAAGTCAAACTCACATACAGACTAAAGGCAGAAAGCTGCCATCTAACATAGTGTGTTAGTATAAGGACAGTGGAGAGGCAGACATTTTTGCTCACGTGATCTCTGCTCTCCGCTCTAACCTTATTCCTGTTGAGCAAGAACAGAAGAACTTTGTTCCATTTTCCTGCTTTTTATTTTAAAATCTCCAGCGTCATCCATCAGCAGACGTTTTGCAAGTGTTTTCTGCATCTAGTAATGAACAATCTCTTTCAGTTGGTCAGATATTGCAGCTAGCAATGGAAAACAGTTGTGAGGGTAATATAGTTAATAAATAAATAGCAGACCACTGCTCTCGTCTTTAAATTGTGACCAATTTACTCCTAAGTATAAAATGTTGGAAGTCTCTGGAAGACTTAGGCAGTCACCACCAGTCTTTTCTGTGAAATTTAGCATCAAGCCCACCATTGGATTGGGACACAAAAGGCCAAAAAACTGATCCTAAGTCTGAGTAGTGGGCAAAATCATGTGCACAGAGTAAGGCAGCATGACTCAATTAGACCCTTACTTGTTGACACACTCCTCTCTGGACGTTCATATAGTTTAGGTCATTTTGTTCTCAGGGGCCAGTGGGGCCAAGGCTACATTTGGGATGGGCCTGCAGCTGTGGAGGCCCTCTTTTATTTTTCCCAAGCCCCCCTTCATCCCTCCAGTCTTGCATCCCTCCATCCTGCCCGGGGACACCCTGCAACTCCCCTGAGCTTTTGCTCCCTTTGGCAGTGAGCACCCGGGGGAGGCAGGACGAGAAGATAACGGACCTGCTTGAAGATCCCCACATTACCTCACTAGATAAGGCACAAGGGAGGGAGCAGGAGCTCCACAGAAGAAGAAGAAGAGCCCAAAAGAAGCCCCCAATTGCACTGTTGGTCTGCAAGACCCTCGGGCACTGCCACAGAGAGGCTGCGGAACACCAGGAGTTAACGGATGGCAGACAGGCTGCTGGAGGCTTTGGAGCAGGGGGAGATGGGAGGGAGAAATCCGCATCAGACTCTGCACTGGACGCAGCCATGCATGAGGCAGACAGCTCACAGAGAACCGAAGAAGTGGGTGAGTTTAAGACTCAACAGGAACCAGAAAACAGGTCCCCAGAGAACAAGTGTATAGAGGAAATGGAGAACTAGAGATGGTTTTTGAAAGAGTCTGGGTGAACCTTGAGGAGAAGCTTTTTGTAGTAGAAACTTTTAAAAGGTTCTTTATACTTTCTTAATTAGACTTTCACAAAATCCTGAGAGAACCATACTCTGAACATTTTTTGTTTGAGAACCAAAGTGCTTCTTTTTGCCCGTTTTTTGGCCCCTTTATTATAAGGTATGCAGTTTTTTTATTATTATTCACATGTTCGGTACAACTCTACCAAAGCTAATTTGATCACAACTGACCAGAGCCAAATGATAATGCCCCGAAGGAGTCGCAAGTTTCTTTTTTAATCAAACCTACATCCTTTTTATGAAACCTTAAACCAAACCGTGGTGACATATGAGATTTCATCAATTCAGAAATAAGGGAAAATCGATTTACGTCCTTGAAATCTCTTCAGCAAACTCCATTCAATCCAACTTACATGCTATCTGCACCATTCTTAATCCATTATACCACATTCCTAAAATCTTTTACTGTTCTTATCAACTGTCCTCTCCTGCTTCCTCAGACTAAATCTGGACCCAGAGTTCAGACCAGGTCACTGAAGGCGCAGAATTCCCCAGAAAACGCAGCCAGGGAGAGGAGCCGTGTTCGGAATCTTCGTCAGGCTTTCCAGAGCCTCCAGGCTGCCCTGCCGTCTGTTCCTCCGGACACAAAGTTGTCCAAGCTGGACGTGCTGGTCCTAGCCACCAATTACATCGCACACCTAACCGAGACTCTGGACCAGGGGGAACGACTGTGTGACCACCTGGCCCTGCAGAGAGCTGAAGGATACCTGCATCCTGTGAAGGTCAGATACTTACTGTTCACTCGGAATATTCACTAACCCACAAGTCTCTGTGTGAAGGATAGGTTACAATCACCAGTGGCTCTTAATCCTTGTCCTACCACTTTCCAAGGGCATTGTTAGACCTAACAAAGTAAGATTTAATACTTCTTTAATACTAACTTTTCAAAAATTTACAAAAAAATATAAGATTTATAAGAATTCTGACATTAAACCATGCAGTGACCAGTGGGAATTTTGACCAAACCTCAGTTGAAGTTAAACAGGCAAGAAATATCTGGTGTCCACAATTTGATTGTATAATTTTGTACTGCAGTGAGGCAATTGAAACCTATTACATAAAATGTACATTGGGATTCTGCAAATTGTTTTTATATTATAAATATTTATAAAGAATATTTGTATTAATGTTAGTATTTCAAAGTTATTTATATAATATTATTAAAATGTTATGGAAACATATTCTGAAATAATACCAAAATATATACTTCATTTTTATTTTATTTATTCAAAAACAAATTCTGGGCGGCACGGTGGTGCAGCAGGTAGTGTCGCAGTCACACAGCTCCAGGGACCTGGAGGTTGTGGGTTCGATTCCCGCTCCGGGTGACTGTCTGTGAGGAGTTTGGTGTGTTCTCCCTGTGTCTGCGTGGGTTTCCTCCAGGTGCTCCGGTTTCCTCCCACAGTCCAAAAACACACGTTGGTAGGTGGATTGGCGACTCAAAAGTGTCCGTAGGTGTGTGTGTGTGTGTTGCCCTGTGAAAGACTTGCGCCCAATGATTCCAGATAGGCTCTGGACCTACTGCGACCCTGAACTGGAGACCCTGAACTTTATTCATTTATAATGAATAAATGAATGAAAAACAAATTCTCTGACTGAGTCATTCTGAATGTTTTGTTGTGAAATAGTAATAAAAAAATGTAGTCCCAAGCAAAAAAAAAAAAAAAAAAAAAAAAAACATACTGAGTAACTTGGAGCTTTTAAGTGTGGGGCTTTTTTATTGTTGTTTATTGAAATGGAGAAGTCTTGAGTAAACTTGCAGAAAAGGTTTTACATAAAGAAAAATCACTTGTGCCCTAATAGCTTCAGAAATAAGAAAAGCACTGCCAAGCTAGTGTTTTATTAATGTGAAATCAAACACAGCATCTTTAAAACCAATTTATTTTCAGCTTAGCTTATCAGAGAAAAAATGTTGTGTATTGAGAAATTGTTTCTTTTTTCAGAAGTGGCCAATGCGCTCCCTGCTCTACTGTGGAAGTATTGGGGAGAAATGGACAGGAGCATCCATCAATCAGGATGAGACGCACCCACCTGGGGGTTCGGCTGACACCAAAACAGACTGAAGTTAGCTTTAAACTCTGCTAGTTTCAGTCTGAGAGTAAGGAACAGTGTCTAATGACATTGACTGAAAGATAGAGCATAATAATATTGTCTACATTATTTAACTGCAATTACAATACCAGTCAAACATCGGCTACACCTGACCATGAGGTTTGAATAGTTTAAAGAGCGTGATGTCTGGAAGGCTGAGACTTAAATATTTGTCTTTTTGACACATTCACCATGGGGTTAATTCCACAAAGTTGGATTTCTCAGTTTGGTCAGATAACTTTAAACCAGAGTCAAACCTTTTGGGCTTAAGTTATCTGCTTAACTAAGAACTCTTGGTTTGTGGGTAGGACCCTTGTTGTTTCATGTTTCATGCGTAACGGGATCATGTACAGACAGAGGTTATCACTCAAAACACTTCAGGAGTGAGTTTGAGAAGATTTTTGTCAGTTTTTATGGAAAAACGCCAGATGTCACAATGCATGTGCGAGGAGGCTAATCAGAAAGGACACACGCAGCTGGTCCCCCAAACAAAACACACTTGCCAAACAGCAGTCATATTTTCAAATAAAGATGTATTTGATTGACCATGTGGTTAAAATCTTATCAAAATGCAATCTACTCATAAGCCTCATGAAACACCTAGATGTAAATGGAATTTGTTGATTTTAGTTTTTTTTATTATTATTATTTTTTTAAAGAAATATGCAATGCAGTGTGTCGCCCTGTGAAGGACTGGCGCCCCCTCCAGAGTGTGTTCCCGCCTTGCGCCCAATGATTCCGGGTAGGCTCCGGACCCACCGCGACCCTGAAATTTGAAAAGCGGTTACAGATAATGAATGAATGAATATGCAATGCTATTTTTTCACAAGTTCAGTCTGAGAAGTTGGTTGCATTTTTTAATTTTTACAATCGAAATAATTCTAGCTACATATTTAGAAACATCAGTTCATAAAACTTTACTCCACAGCTCAGATTTCCAGTTTAAGTTTCTACTGCAAATGTTCTACTGTTGAGTCGATTTCCTTTATCTCAGTAAAACCTCCTTGACAGCTCTGTTTCCTTTTAGACCCATGACTTAAGCTGATTTCAGACCTGACGTAAGAGTGGAATTTGACTTTTCTCTTTCCCTTTGACGAAAGCTGTCTGCGGTCTAGTGTGGCTTGCATGGTTGACTGAACTAATAAAACACTCATAGATGATTGAGATTGTTCTCTTTTAAACATAAAAGCAGTTTTTTTACCGACTTTATACTGACGATCTTTTATTTAATGTTGGTTTCTGGAAATTATATGAATGGTGAAAGAGTGCTGTCTGACCTGTGCAGAGAACGGTACGTTACCAACTTGGTAAAAAGAATGCACTGTTTTCATATCACTGTGTGTACAGCTTGAGGGTAGATTTGACCAAAATAAAGCTTTTTGCAAATTCTTTCTGATTAGATCTTATTTAATCCGTGTCAGACTCATCTTCACCATGGGAAGTTTGGGTTTAATTTGAATGTCTTGCACTAAATGGGAGTGAATCAAGGTCTTGATTAGTAGAAGGGGAGGATTGTTATGGGGAACACTTGGCAACCACACATGAGAGGAGGACCCTCAACATCCGCTTAATCATGTTCACTGCAGAAGGATCTCACATTAATTCCATAACAACTCACTACACTTAGTCTGGGTGTATTAGAAAAGCAAATCCACAGTAATAATTCAAGAAGCTTGGGTTTTATTACTCAAGATACACGTTTTACTACTCTGTTACACGGCCTACTGCTTTAACCCTTTACTGCGTGACATTTCCATATGGCAACAAGTGTTTATTTACAGTTTTCCATTCCCATGAAGAAGCAGAAATCTGTATAACATTAATTTTACATTTATGTTTCTATATTCATTGTTGAATTAATCAACTGCACTGAACATATATGAGCACTGTGTAGTTCTACAACTACTTCTACACACTGTAGTCCAACTGTTGCTCTGCATACTTTAAAAAAATAGCCCCCTTTCACCCTGTTCCTCAATGGTAAGGACCACCACAGTATGATTTGGGTAGTGGATCATTCTCAGTGCTGCAGTGACACTGACATGTTGGTGGCGTGTTAGTGTGTGGTATGGTACGGTATTGTATGAGTGGATCAGACACAGCAGTACTGCTGGAGTTTTAAATACTGCAGACTCAATGGTCTGTATTAGACACATTTTTCATCAAGGTTCACCCTGTAGATGTATAATCAGAAAATGTAATTTATCTACATTACAAAGATCAGTTGAAGTGTCATTTCTTGAAGTTAATGTGTCAGAAGCAGCAAAAAGGGGCAAGCATAAACAATTATTTCAGCACATTGCTGTGAGAGAAGTGTGTCAGAGCACACAATGCATCATTATGTGAGCTACGGTATCTCTTCTGTGAGATTGGACCTTGTTTCCTCATTGTCTCTCCAAATAAATCTTTGCTGATTCAGTCCTGTAACTATGAATCCCCCAATCACATGATGCCTACTAAGCTAGAAGGGTGTAAAGGAAGCATATGAATATCCTCCATCCCAGCCAGTACACATTAGCAGGGCCCACATGCAATGAACATGGTATTTTGGTGGTTGGTACACAGGCTGTTAGTGGTACCCAGGTCTATGTGGGATTACCATGGACAGCCCAAAACACTTTTCTAACTGGCACTAATAATAACAATAATAATAATAATAAAGTTCAATTTATATAGCTTCTTTTACAAACCCAAGGATGCTTTACAGAGTGTTAGAGGGAGAGAAAAAAATTAACAAGGATAAAGAGAAATGTTTTAAGTAGATATTTAAAGGAAGACAGTGAAGAACAGAGACCGAGTGATTGAGGCAAAGTGTTCCAAAGACAGAGCAGTTGCTCTAAAGGATCTGCCGCCCATGGTTGTGTCTGGTATGAGGGACAGTAAGTAGTCCAGTGTTGGTGGATCTAAGCGTGCGAGAGGGACGATAAGGGAGATTCAGATCAGAAAGATAAACCGGAGCCAAGCCATGTAAAGCTTTAAAGGTTAGAATCATTTTATATTTTATCATAGCAATGACAGGGAGCCAGTGTAGTTGTTTGAGGACAGGTGTAATACGTGAAGTATTAGACGTAGACGTAAGAACTCTTGCTGCACAGTTTTGGAAGTACTGGAGATAATTAATTTGACGGCAAGGCCATAGAAAAGGGAGTCGCAGTAACGGACTTGAGAAAAAATAAAGGCATTGATCAGTATCACGAAGCATGTGGCGTAATCGTGCAATGTCACGCAACTGGAAAAATGCAGTTTTAGTGACAGACTCAAAGGAGAGTGTGGAATCAACAAGACAGCCAAGGTTTTTAACAACCTGGCCTGGCTTGATAGCTGCACCATCAATGTCAACAGAGAAATGAGAAACACGAGAAAGTGGTGATTTGGCTCCAACTAGTAAACTTCTGTTTTATCAGGATCCAGTCTTGGAGAGTGTGCAATGTTACTGGTGTTCAACACGCTTGCAGGAGAACACACCTCTGTTGACAGACGCCAGCGCTGTAAATTACATGTAAGTGCACGTATAGCATTTTTATATCAAATACCAAACACAGTTATCACTGCATTCAGTTAAATCCATCTTAGGCCCAGTAATCCCTGCACTAACATTGCTGGAGTTAAAAATCCTCGGATGTTCACATCCAGATGCTTAGGTCTTTTTCCTCTTGCACAACATGGGCTCTGTTCCATTAAGAATGGTACAGTGGTCAAGGCTGACTCTATAAATCTTCTCAGCTGCCCGATAAAGGCCTTCTCACTCATATTAATAGCCAAAGTGGAACCGAAAAGAATCACTCCACTAAGGGAAGGGTTACAGACTGAAGGAAAGGGCAAATGTTGGTTCCAGGCAGCCAGATATATCAGAGCCATCACTCCATGTTCTCACCAATTAGGGATTTATTTAAAATTCCTCGTCCAAGAACACTATGACTCTTCTGTAAATCAAATGGTGCTGGATCTATAACCAGGGAAATTAATTTCTTTGTCGGGAGCCTCCTTTTTGCAAGTTGTTCTCAGTTCACACTGAGGATGTGTGTGGATTGAATGGTAAATCTTCAAACAAACGTAGATAAACTACTCAGTTGCTCATTATTTACCACTTAACATTAAAAACATGCAAATTATCAATTACAATACATACTAAAAAAATGGCTTGGTAAATGTATACGCTGCTTTGGACACTCTTTAAACTTGCACACTGGAGAGGATGTGTGTGTGTATATATATATATATATATATATATATATATATATATACACACACACACACAGGGGTTGGACAATGAAACTGAAACACCTAGTTTTAGACCACAATAATTTATTAGTATGGTGTAGGGCCTCCTTTTGCGGCTGATACAGTGTCAATTCGTCTTGGGAATGACATATACAAGTCCTGCACAGTGGTCAGAGGGATTTGAAGCCATTCTTCTTCCTGACTCGCTCCTCCAAAACACCCCAAAGTGGCTCAATAATATTTAGATCTGGTGACTGTGCAGGCCATGGGAGATGTTCAACTTCACTTTCATGTTCATCAAACCAATCGTTCACCAGTCTTGCTGTGTGTATTGGTGCATTGTCGTCCTGATACACGGCACCGCCTTCAGGACACAATGTTTGAACCATTGGACGCACATGGTCCTCCAGAATGGTTCAGTGTCGTGCCCATCTAGCACAAGTATTGGGCCAAGGGAATGCCATGATACAGCAGCTCAAACCATCACTGATCCACCCCCATGCTTCACTCTGGGCATGCAAGTCTGGGTGGAACACCTCATTGGGGCTTCTCCACACTGTAACTTTCCCTGATGTGGGGAAAACAGCGAAGGTGGACTCATCAGAGAACAATACGTTTTTGCATTGTCCACAACCCAAGATTTGCGCTCCTTGCACCATTGAAACCAACGTTTGGCATTGGCATGAGTGACCAAAGGTGTGGCTATAGGAGCCCAGCTGTGTATATTGACACTGTGGAGCTCCCGACGGACAGTTCTGGTGGAAACAGGAGAGTGGAGGTGCACACTTAATTCTGCCGTGATTTTTTTTTTCGTTCGGATACAATCCGGGTCAGCACCCGAACATCCCTTTCAGACAGCTTCCCCGTGTCCACAGTGAATCCTGTTGGATGTGTTTGGTCCTTCTTGGTGGTGTGCTGACATTACCCTGGATACCGTGGCTCTTGATACATCACAAAGACTCCCTGTCTTGGTCACAGATGCACCAGCAAGACGTGTACCAACAATTGGTCCTCTTTTGAACTCTGGTATATCACCCATAATGTTGTGTGCATTGCAATACTTTGAGCAAAACTGTGCTCTTACCCTCTGCTAATTAACCCTTCACACTGCTCTTACTGGTGCAATGTGCAATTAATGAAGATTGGCCACCAGGCTGCTCCAATTTAGCCATGAAACCTCCCACACTAAAATGACAGGTGTTTAGGTTTCATTGTCCAACCCCTATATAAAGACCATTTTAACTGCTAGCCAAACTGTCATGAAAGGAAGAACATGTCTGAGCCATTGCCACATTTTCTAAATGCAGGATTTTAATCTTTATGAATTACTAAAAATAGAGTAAAATAACCTTTGCTGTAAATGTTGGAGGATTGAACAAGATTCACATCTTTTATTAAAAGCATCAGAGTCCCCAGGTCATCACACTTTGTGTTCAAGTCTCCTGTGGTTTCAGGGACGAGATTAAACACAAAAGTCATGAGAAACCAAACAGACCTGATTCTTAGCGCCTTTATCTCACTTCATGACAGTGGAATGACACTCATTCTTTCCAAACCAAAAAGCTGACTATACACAACACAAACTGAACAGTTCTTTTTAGCACCTGATACAGACAGTGGCTCTCCAAAGGGTGCCTCTATTTAACTCACCATGAAGAAGAAAAAAAAAAAAAAAAAAAAGAATACTCACAGAATTGTTTTTCTTTTTTTAAATCAAATAAGCTTTTGTTTATCTATATATTTAAAAAAAAAAAAAATCAGTCTGTGGTTCATCACTGACTGACCGAACACATGACATCCAAAATTAGATGTATAAAATTTCATATACAAGGAAAAGACTAAACAAAAAGGGTAAAATTGTCCATTCACTCTCCCTCCTCCTCTTTAGCTTTCTTCTTCTTTTTCTTCTTCTTCTTCTCCTCTGTTGGCTGTGGGAGAAACCAAATTATAAACAATTATGGACGTGCTAATAAGTAGTAACTAATGTATGCCTTGTATGAACGTTTCTATGCATTCATTAAAATTAAATAGGCAACACAAAACCAAACACTGAAAGTCCTACCTCGTCTGTCGGACTAACAGTTGTCTCCTGTTCCTCTTCCTTGAGCTCTACCTCACGTTTCTTTTCTTTCTTTTTCTTCTTCTTCTCTGTTGTCTGTAAATGTGGTGACACAATAGAAAACAATTACAATACAAGCTTATCCAAGCCCAATAACTCAAGGCTACAATTCGTTTCACTTCTGTAGTGAAGTAAGACTCACCTCTTCTACTGGACTGACGGCAGCCTCTTCCTCCATCTTGGGATCTTCCTCGTGTTTCTTCTTTTTCTTTTTCTTCTTTGGTGTCTCCGTTTCTCCTTCACCTGCAACTTCAGCTTCTATGTTGGAAAAATAAAATTGTTATGCATTTTGTGTAGTCTGGAGTTTCTTGCTTCCTGACTAATATGGAGCTTTATAAAAGGCATTAACCACTGACAGGCTTTCGCCGCATAAACGAGCAATCAGCTGGACGTTATTAGGTCTATGTTAGACGTTCAAGCCAAAATAAAAGGATCGCTATTCAAACTGCTACATTTAAATTTATTTATTTGTAGTGTAAGAGCAAGACAAAATGTTTTGTTGGTGTTTTACCTTCTGTTGGAGTTTCTTTTTTTAATTTTTTGGCTTTAACCCCTGCTGGCTTGTCTTCTTCCTCTGCCTCCTCCACTTCTTCTATTTTTCTCTTTTTGGAGACAGAGGGGAGCGTCGAGTCGCCAGATGGGTCGTACACTTTAACGTCACTAAAGAGGCAAATAAAACTCCAGCTTCATAAATGACCTTAACACATGTCCCTGTGACACCCTCCTTATGAAACCTACAGAAGCTTTTCTTCAGCAAGTGCAAAGGCACTAGAACACTCACCTCTTATGTTGATACTTGTCTGCCCTGGCTAGGGCTTTGCCTGAACCACTGATCCGTCTGATCTGGAAAAAAATAAATAAATAAAAAAACAAAAAAAAAAAACAGGAGGAGCTTTATTAGAGCAGCAATAATGGATAAATAAAGTATGCATTCATCTACAATAAATGTTAGCGGACAGCATGGATTACTGATCTTATTGCATTACTGCCTTAGGTTATCCAACAAGCTCAGATGAGGTAGTGACAATAAAGCCACATGGAGTTTTCAGGACTGTGACATGATGTCATTATCATCACTGCTTGAGAAAACACAGCAATTGAAAAGCATTTTAGAAATAAAATAAACTTACCCCTTTCTCTTCCAGTTGCCGCAGCCGAGCTTCCAGCTTGGCTCTGTTCTCCAATCCCATCTCAGCGTTGGTGTCCTCTCCCAGGGCGTCATAGCGGATTGCCAAGGCTGTCTTGGCAGCTAGTGTTCTGGATATCTTGCCCTTGTTTTTGGCTGTGGTCTGTCCCACAAGGGAGGCATGGTAAATCAAACCATATTTGGGAGTGTCCCGTCGAGTCTTCAGCGCTCGGAACAAAGCCTTCTCTGCTCCCAAGATCTGCACTGTGGATGCAGGGTGCTTTGCCAAGTTCAGCAGGGAACCTGAGGGATATTTGTAATCTTAATCTTTTAAGGGCAACTGTACAAAGCATTTTAGATATGAAATAAAACTAACATATTACTGCTCAGATTTAAAGACATATTTAGATAGACATTTATCATAACACACGAATCAATCGAAACCTACGCCATTAAAGACTCACCGGCATGGGAGATGAGACGGGCCCCCACCAGTTCCCCCACCATAACTGTGAGATTTGGTGCAATGGCCATCATACGGTTTTTCAAGTAATCATACAACTGTGCACGATATTCTGAGATTTCAATCACCTACAAAAGTTCAAAATGTAAATATAAGCAACCAGTTAATAAAGTAGAAACAGCTATAATTAATTTAACTCTGCGCAAATACACAGAATCCCATACAAGCACTGCACCAAATGTGAACATGAGTGCTACACTAACACACCTGGTCACACAGGTGCATGATGTTGTTGATATCCTCCTCTGACACTTCGGTTCCCATTGAGATTTCTGCAGCAAGTTTGACCTCTGCTTCCACTTCTTCTGGCAGCACATCAGACAGGTCAGTGATTGCCACATTTGTGCGGTCACCTAAACATCACAAAAACATGTTTTTAATAAGTAGGAGAGTAAACTAACCCAATTCAGCAAAAAAAAAAAAATTTGTTACATATAATTTCTTAATAACCAAGGCCTAATAGTTTAACAATTAGAGAATGATTTTGATTTATTAAAATTACATAATTTACCCATTCCACTACCACCACCTATCATTGGGTGCTAATGCTCAGCTATCTAATGGTGCTTTTCCACCACATGGGTCTAGCTCTACACAACTCGACACACTTAAAGCTTTTCCACTGGCAGGGCTCCCACAAGAAAGAGCCGGAGATGTCGAAAAAACCCCATCTATAACAGGAATCTATGGCTTTAAAAACCACAACGGGAGCGGTAAAGTTAGACGCTGTTTACTGATCATGTATTCGTGTTGTTTTAGTTTTGACTGAACAAGGCTCTGCGCCCCAGTTCTCACTTGTTGCACATTCGGCTTTCACTGGAAATTTGTCGGGCATCAGCCCAAAGAACATTTAAACCTCTTCAAATCACCTCAAGGTAAAGTTACGAGCTGCCATTGTGAGTCTGCTGCTGTAGTCAAGGTGATGGCGCTGGCCAATCAGTGCTCTGCAGGGTTTACACATCACCATTTAGGACTTACTCTGCACGGTTACAACCTGGGACTGAAACCGTAACTGGTTCCAGGTGCCAGAATTGACCAGCGGAAAAGCAGAAGAGCCGTGCCGAGTCATGTAGGTTCCATGGTGTGGAAAAGCAGCACAAGAGACCTTGCTTGATAGTCATTATTCAGCATAATGACTTACCAATCTTGCGGACACTCTTGCAGTAAGCCAGGTTGTCTGTGATGATTTTTCCCAGTTCAGGGAAATGCCAGCCGTACCATTCACGACAGCGCATGATGTAGTTATTCAGCTCCTTATCTAGATCATCCAGGAGAGCTAGACACAAAAGATGACAGATTCCTTTAGGAAAATGACAAAGACACAAGTAATATATTTCAAAACATCCCCTCACAAGCTCAGACGAGGTAGTGACTTAGACACCTTCATGGTTTTCAGGGTCTTGACAAGAGGTCATAATCATCAATGCTTGTAATAAAAGCATCAAACAAATTTAAATGAAACTCACATATGGCTTGAACAATCATAGTATCCACTTTGTCAGGGCTGAACTTCAACTTGTAGCGAGAAAGGCTAAAATGAAAACACAAAAGGAAAAATAGAGGGGGGAAAAAAAGGATTTAGGCTACAAGATTAGGTAGAGTATGACTGTAACTGATCTGTTTACAGTCTCAGTGGTAGTGACGAACAGTGTTAAATATCCTCACAATAGAGTCAGTAAAGCACATTAATCACAGACTTTGTTTTTTTTTATTTAGCTATTATTATTTTTAAATTGTCTTGTATTGCCTTCCACACCTGTGTGCAAGACCGAGCGACATGGCACTGATCTCTCTAGGAGGGAGGCCAGTGATGAGACCCTCCATCTGATTCCTGATTCCTCTCATGAGCTCAGCTACAGCAGGACTGTGTACACAGCTCAGGTTCAGTTTTTCCTGAAGAGGGCGACAGAGGGCAAACGTTTATGTACACAGCAGTTCCATGGTTCCACATCAGATTCAGATGAGTGAGTTTCATAAGTTTTTATTTAATGCCATATCTGCCCATAGGGCCACATTCATGGCAAGAAAGGTAGTAAGATGCAATTGATTTATTAACACATTTTTATTTTAGCTATGCTGAGGCTGCCATCTATTTAAGTTCATCATGTGTTGCTTAGATGTATAATAGCACATGCAGTTACACCTATAGCCAGGCTACAAAGCTGAGATCCTGTGAGGACACTTTTAGAATATAGATAACCACAAGTTACAGCAAAATAAAACCAGGTTTAAGCAAATCGCCTAACCTTTAAATAACACTGCAAAAAAAAAATACACAGCTGCCACCAACTGTAAATATTTTATTTATATCACGTGCTCTCAACTTACTTTAATTACTCCTCCTAGTTTAGCATCTGTTATTGCCAGCTGTTCGTGAGCATCTTTAGCCACCACTTTCTTCAAAACCTTCTTCAGGCTCTTCCCAAGTTTCCCCTCTACTAAAGCAGTGGCCGCTACAATAATAATAAAAGACAAGGAAATACAAGGATAACATTAGAAATGATGTGCAAAGGGGCAAATAAAGAATGCTTATCTTTATATTTGTTTATATCACTACTAATGCATTAACTAGAGTAGAAGACGCTTTGTTGTCTCAGTGGTAGTGACGAATTACTGCTTAGTGACCTCATACTACAGTCAGACCAACAGAAACATCAATGACAACAGCACTATTATCTGAACTAAGCTATTATTAAAATATGTAATGAATGCAATGCGTTACCTGCCAGAGCTTCAGTTGTGTCTTGAAATTTTTCAAAATGTTTCAGTTTCACACTGTAACAAAGTTAACAATGATCAAATAAGACAATGCTCAACAAGTCATTTCTAACCATCCATCACCCACTGCAGGTTTTTACAAAACATGGCTGTTCGTTTTACATGAAATCTAGCAATTATCACTGATTAACTTACATTTTGTTGGCCTTCTCCGGCGTTTCAAACTCCTTCCACAGGCTGTCAACCTGCAGGAGTTTCTGCTCATCAAGGACCTTTAATGAAAGAAAATCACACTTCTTGTTCTTTGTATTTGCAAAACTGCACACTGGCCGAAGTCTAGTGCGGGGACACACTCATTCTGTGTTTCAAAGACACCACTCCAACTTCTCTAAGTGCATTGCTGGGGGGATTTTTACTCTTGTAGCCAAGATTTGGCAACAAGCATGAAAACCAAAATCTCTTGTGCAGTTGCTGGAAGACATTGTTATCACTATGTCTGTAATGAATGATTATATTTGTCTGAATTCACCGATTAAAGTTCTCCACACTACCTTGGAATGTGCCTCTACAATATTTTGGACCCCGTGAAACTAATTCGCATGCTGCAAAAATGGCACCATCATTACATTAAAATCATTTTTACGAAACATATCACGACACTGACAGAACTATTTGCCTTCGTACATCATTTTATTGTGCAATATCCTGCATGATGTTATTTACTGCACTACATCATACCGAACGCTCTACGTCCTACATTTAAAAAACACATGAAGATTTTCAGAGTTATTCAAATGAAGAGATCTATGATGATGCTGAGAATAGTTTGAGTATTTGTTTGGCCACACTGCCCACCTCTAATGAGGACACATGTTCTGGGCCCCAATAAAGCCACGTGGAGTTTCTAAAGAAGCGAAGTACCTCACCATGCTCCCACAACAAGAAAACACGACATTATTTTTTTAGTAAATGAGTATAAACGTTCTGTTTAAACAGACAGCAAGTTTTCAAAAGAGCTCATTTACTCGTGCAGCACCGGTTCAACGTGGGTACGAAGGAGGGCCGCGTGCACAGTAAAAAGAGTTTTACACCAGAGTCACTACCACCACAGTCATGGAGTACCACCGAGGTGTGTGTTTATATTAACTTTTGTGTACATTCAACCCGGTTTAACTTCTTAACAACGTTCAATCATTTGCTTTATTTAAGGTCCAAAAACACCATCCTAACTCCGTTAGCTCCGAAGCTAACCTGCAACTTCAGACCCCCAACTGTACATTTAATATAAGTCTAATATGAAATGCCCCTTACCTTGAAAATGGCATAGCCCGCGGCAGTCTCGAATAAAACTAACATTTTATTAACAAACAGTTACTTTAATTAAAAAGAAAACACCGCGCTCTGTAACCGAGCGCCTCTTCTCTGCTCCTCACCACGCGGTGAACGGCTGAGATTCAACTGCGCATGCGCAGTGCTTTTCCGAACAGCGGCCGCGGACCAATCCGCATACTACACCCACTACCTCACTGCACACTACCTCACTACACCCACTACCTCCCTACATATACTACGTCACTGCATACTACCAGTGCTGTATATACCGGGTGGTTAGTAAATATATGGAACGCCGTTGGTCTCTAAACGTGTTGGATTCTCCGTGTTAAAATGTAGCGTATAATTTCATGCTAACACGCTAAGGTATTTACGTTCATAACGCGTTAACACGTTGAGTTTGTGTATTTCGTGAATCATGCTTTATTGCCACCTACTGCTGCATTGCTGAAACAACATAAAGCCTTATCAAAAGCTTACCAAATAACGGAAACATTCCATTAATATCCTGAACAATGTTTTTTTATGATTTTTTTTAAAACATTATACATATATAAATATAATACATTATATTGTTGAACGTATATATATATATATATATATTAATTTCACTATGGATTTGTATTGACATCGTATTTTTTAGCAGTATGCTATTAAAGGAATGCACATAATTTATCAATGTGAATGAATTACGCCTCAGTATGTGTCACACACACAGTGTGAGAGAATAGTGATGTTTGTTTGATATAAAACTATGAAAAGCTTCAGAGCATGTTATAAAATAAGTTATATAATAATGTGCATGTTTACAAATTTTAAGGTATTAAACACCAGCGTCTTTAATTGTGAAAAATAAACTTCCAGTTGCTATGGGAATCAGCTTACTAGTATTGCTGTCTTCACACTGCTCACGTAGAGCTCAACATAGCCATAGGTCAGCGCTCAGCTCACTATGTTATGAATAATTCAGATAAAACATAGGGACTACGTTCACAAAGGATTTTTGTTTCGCGTCAGCTACAGTGTGTGATGTAAATTATATCATGAATATGTAAGAACGCCCGGATTTGAGGCCTCCCATTGGCGAAAACCTTAAGAAGCGTGTAAACGTGTAATTTTTGGTCACGTTATCACGACAAAGTTTTACGTGTTAACACGCAAATTTTTAATAACGTGTTAATGCGCACGTGTTCACACATTTAGAGCCCAATGGCGTTCTATAGTAAATACGACTTCACTGCGTTCGGGAGCTTGGCAAAAGATCCACCCACTGTACACAATATGTCCCCAAAAAGTGATTTAGCATTAAATAACAACTAAACGGTTTTTGAGTAATAACAAAATTGATCATAATATCTGGCTTTTATTTACAGAAAACATGCATAATTAAACTATTCAAATGCATATTTGCCATTTTCTCCTGGGAAAGAGGTAAAAGGTTGTGATATACATCACATCTCGTTAACTCGTCACATACTATGTCATTGCACACTACAACACTGCACATACTACCTCACTGCACACTACCACACTACACATACTACCTCACTGCACACTACCACACTACTCATACTACCTCACTGCACACTACCACACTACACATACTACCTCACTGCACACTACCACACTACTCATACTACCTCACTGCACACTACCACACTACACATACTACCTCACTGCACACTACCACACTACTCATACTACCTCACTGCACACTACCACACTACACATACTACCTCACTGTACACTACCACTACACATACTACCACACTACACATACTACCACACTACACATACTACCTCACTGCACACTACCACACTACACATACTACCTCACTGCACACTACCACACTACACATACTACCTCACTGCACACTACACATACTACCTCACTGCACACTACCACACTACACACTACCACACTACACATACTACCTCACTGCACACTACCACACTACTCATACTACCTCACTGCACACTACCACACTACACATACTACCTCACTGCACACTACCACACTACACATACTACCTCACTGCACACTACTACACTACACATACTGTTCGCTACCATGCTACTTCACTGCACACTACCACACTAACAAACTACCACAATGAACTTTTTTTTCAGTAATTGTTTGTGAAAGACCTATGTTGACTTCTAGAAACAACTGTTGCCTGGAAGCAAAGTGATTTTCATTCACAAGCCACAAAACACCCCTGCTGTCCTTGTCCATCAGTTTTATCTTTTGGCCAAAGTTCTGATGAGAATTTCCTGTAGACTGGTATTCTGGCACTGCTGGTCCACCTGTATGACCATACAGTTCGATACACCTGCAAATTCAACTATTCATCTATTCACACACCAAATGTGAATTATTATTATTATTATTATTTTTGGTCTGGGGAGCTTACTACCTCACCGCACACTATCACATTACAGTAAATAAATTCAGCTCAATTAAACTTTATTTATTTATTTATTTATGTATTTTCATTGTACATATACGGGTGGCACAATATTGGAACTCATTCAGGCTAAATCTCTGGTGCATAAACACTGAGACAAAGACATGAGTGCAATAAAAAAAAAAAAAAAAATAAAATAAAAAGAAGAATAAGGTGGCACGGTGGCGCAGCAGGAAGTTATGGGTTCGATTCCCGCTCCGGGTGACTATCTGTGAGGAGTGTGGTGTGTTCTCACCGTGTCCGTGTGGGTTTCCTCCGGGTGACTGTCTGTGAGGAGTGTGGTGTGTTCTCCCTGTGTCTGCGTGGGTTTCCTCCGGGTGACTATCTGTGAGGAGTTTGGTGTGTTGTCCCCATGTCCATGTGGGTTTCCTCCAGGTGCTCCGCTTTCCTCCCACAGTCCAAAAACACACGTTGGTAGGTGGATTGGCGACTCAAAAGTGTCCATAGTGTGTGAGTGTGTGTCGTCCTGTGAAGGACTGGCGCCCCCTCCAGGGTGTATTCCCGCCTTGTGCCCAATGATTCCAGGTAGACTCTGGACACACCACGACCCTGAACTGGATAAGGGCTTACAGATAATGAATGAATTAAAAAGAACAATATTGTAGCTATATAGGAAACAGACAGAAATACATAATAAATTGGAGATACATAAGTGTTGCATAGAAGTGACTATATGTGTAAAATATGGGAATTATGTGCTGCAGTTTTAGTATTTGTCAGTAAACAAATATTATGCCTGTAGTGCTTATTCTCTTTTAATTTAGCAATGATGTATGTTCTTGGAATTACACACACATTTCATTAATCAAAGTATTTTGAGCTGAATCACTCCTGACTGTTAAGGCAAAGACCTCACGCTTTTCATGGATATTATCATATAACAATAAATGTTGGTATGTCGTATTTATATCTGTGTTCATTGTAATATATAATATTTTTATTTTTACGAAGGATAACACCCCGTCGCATTTTGTCATCAGGTTTTCCCGCCCCTTGTTCCAGAGAGTGAGTGAGTGAGTGAGAGAGAGAGAGAGAGGGGGAGAGAGAGAGAGAGAGAGAGAGAGAGAGAGATAGATAACCTACATTACATCTGTGAATAAAAATAATATTCAGAAACAGTGCTGAAGGCTGTGGAGTAACATGTCGGACACAGTGAGTATTAAAGGGCAGATTCAATGTTATAGCGAAGACGGGAAACCAGCGGCTAGCTCTTTATAACAGATCTTTAAAATGAAAATACCAAGGCCCGTTTATTAACGCTTAGCAGGCTACTGGAGTATTGCGCTAAGAGGCTGAAATCTGCTTGGTTTTCTCCTGCTTTTCTTATTCGAATTAGCACTTCCACCTTAAATGGTGCAGCGCTTAATATACATTACTGCACGAGTTAAGGTGGAATGGAAAATTCTGATAGCCAGTAACATTGTCTGTTGCTCGTGCCCTGTTTTTTTCACAGTTTACCAGATATGTGCCTATGTTTATGCCATAAATGTATAATATTATATATGTTTAATTTTTTAGCTTACTTACTACCTTTTAGTTGTTTAGCTAGCTAATTAGCTTTGAGGCCCAATGTAAAGCCATTGAGTATATACTAGCAAGCTAACTTATGGAAACACTAACGTTAGCTTGTATTTGCTATTGCCAGTGGGCCCAAGAATCTAACTTTACTGACTCTGTGTGCGCTGGTCAGCTGTGGTGAAGCTACAGAGAGGATCAGGGTGGTGTGGCCAGCTATCAAAAGAAGACAACTTTAAAATAGCTACAGTTAGGTGGAAAAATATTGAGGTGTTATCTCAGGGCTCTGTAATGCAGCCCGTTAGCGCAGAGCTAACACGGTGCTCTTCACTTATGTTTACACTCTTAGCACTGGTCTCCTAACACTTAGTGAACCACTTTTGGACTTTAATTTTTTACATATGTGGGTTTAAAGTTGGTGTTTTTTGTTAGTCTTTACCCATTTTAACAGTGGTTAACAAGGTTAAGTGTGTTCACTAAAACTGCTGTTGTGGTCACTTCTATATAAAATGTCTGAAGTGATTTTGGCCTCCATTAATACTTTAAGTGAGATTCAGTAAAATGTTTAAAAGCGTATCAAAATGTAGCAGTTTTGGACTTAACTTAATGCTAATTGAATTTAACTTAATGTTTTTGAAATGTCCCCTTAATGCCCCCCTTCTTATATTGATTAAATAACTACAAATTAATGCCCATTCATAAAAATTACAAATATATAAAAGTTATTATGAAGAAAAAGCTCAACCTATTCCTTAAAAAAGGCTGTACATCATTGTCTTAATGCATTACACATGGATTTCTTCTTCCTTCTGCCTCTGTCCTGCTTTGATGTGATTGGTACCTTATGTTATTATGTAAGAAACAACAGCTGTCTGAATTTTACCCACTGAATTCATTGGAACATTGCAGTTTCAAAACTAAAATGCCCTGGCATGGTGTTGACAGATTATTTCATGCGTGATGCATCTCCAAGCATATAAACACCACAAGACACAAGGCATATTAACATGGTAAAAAGTTGATTTCCTTTTCATTAAGATGCTTTATGCAAAGGGCCACAGGTTCTGAGTTGAGGTCTTTTACAAAAATATAGCCCTTAATTTTTCCAAATTAGCTTACGTCAACTGGGTATAGTCTTCTTCAGGAAATGTTTAAGTAGAAAGTGATAAATATTAATTAATGATTGAGGGTTGCAAACTTAGTACTTAGTACTTGATTTCTTTCCTACTTGTGCTTCATAAAGCATTTCACTTTAATGTCCCTGTGTTTACTTCAACAGGAGACCAAGCCTTCAGGTGATGGAGAGAAGAAAGACGGAGAGTATATTAAACTGAAAGTGATCGGTCAGGTATGGGAAGATAGCCTTAAGATGTTATGATATTTAAAAACATTATTTTGATTTTTTTGATGCATGTTACACTGGACCAGAAAACAAATGGATCTGTGAAAACAGTGATCTTTTTTCATTTTTACACAAACTGACCTGAATAGATGCTAGATCAACAAATGTCCCCCTCGTCTTATTCTGTGTGTTCTTGCCATATGTTTCCGTTGCAGGACAACAGTGAAATTCACTTTAAAGTGAAGATGACAACGCATTTAAAGAAGCTGAAGGAATCGTACAGTCAGAGACAGGTAAATTAAAAACCAAACTACTAACGTGATGCTTTTATTATCAGTGTGTTAATAAGGCATCTGTGTACTGCTTTACTTTTGTTCTATATCATGTAGTGGTGTAACAATTTAACCGTTTCAAGTTTTGGTTTTGGGGGGCACGGTGGTTCAACATTTAGTGTCGCTGACACACAGCTCCAGTGAACTGGGTTTGTGGGTTCGAGTCCCGCTCTGGGTAACTGTCTGTGAGGAGTTTGGTATATTCTCCCTGTGTCTGCGTGGGTTTTCTTCGGGTGCTCCACTTTTCTCCCATAGTCAAATCACACGTTGGTAGGTGAATTGGCTATGCACAAAGTGTGTGAATGTGAGTGTGTGTCAGCCTACAAAGGACTGGCGCCTCTTCTAGGGTGTGTGGAACTCACTCTCTCACTCCAATTGACCTATGTACTTGCTCCCTTTCTCACTTTTCCTCTATGCTCAAGAATTTTTAAGGACCACCACAGAACAGGTGCTGGTATTATTAAAGACGTACTGGGCACTCTATTAGACGCACTTATCTTGTTGGTCTAACGTCATCTTGCAGATGTTGCTGCAGTTTGTTAGTCATCCTTAAGTCATGCATCAGTGGTCACTGGATGCTGTGGATTTTTTAAATTTAGATTATTATATAGATAGATTCATTATTGTCCCCAAAGAGGATATTTATTTAGTAAACTATTCTCTTTCCAGCAGTGAGACTGAGGTGTTTAAAAACACCAGCACTGATCTTCTTGTAGCAGTGCAACACATTAACACACCACCACCATATCAGTGTCACGGTATTGCTACCACTCAAATAAAATCTACTGTTTAGTGGTCATGGTCATTGAAGAACAGACTGAAAGGGGGCAAATAAGAGCAGCAGATGGACTACAGTTTGTAATTGTATAAGTAAAAACATGCAGCTGTATGGTCAGTGGCGCTTGTAAAAAGCACCATGAGTGTATAATTAAGTAATATTAATATTATGGTTTATTGGTATACATTGTCACTCATGGTTAGGCTTTGCACCACAAATACCCTATTTTTTATACACACGCATTTAAGGATTTACGTTTAAATTTAACGCATGAGGTACTAGCATGCTAGACTCAAATTAATGCAAATGAGTACTAGGAATGATTATACGTAAAGAAGTAGAGCATTTATTCATTCTTTCATCCATCTTAAACCACTTCAACCTGGTCATTGGTGCAGTGGGTCCAGTGTTAAATCTCTTTGTGCATTAACAGTGTCCACAGCAGTTGAAACTCACTGGCAATAGATATTAATCAGTTTGGACCACAAATGCTGAAATGCCAACTTCTTGGGATTTCATCCCATTGTTTTCTCTTTAGTTTGAACTGGACGCTTGTCTAACTTTTGTGTAATAATCCAGTTAACTATATTGTTTTTTTTTTTATCAGTAAAGTGCTTTTCTTTAATCATCCATCCATCCATTATCTGTTACCACTTATGCAGTTCAGTGTCGCGGTGGGTCCAGAGCCTACCTGGAATCATTGGGCGAAAGGCAGAAATACACTCTGAAAGGGGCGCCAGTCCTTCACAGGGCACCACACACACTCACACATTCACTCACACCTACGGTCACCAATCAACCTACCAACGTGTGTTTTTGGACTGTGGGAGGAAACCGGAGCACCCGGAGGAAACCCACACGGACACAGGGAGAATATACCAAACTCCTCACAGACAGTCACCCGGAGGAAACCCACGCGGACACAGGGAGAACACACCAAACTCCTCACAGACAGTCACCCGGAGGAAACCCACGCGGACACAGGGAGAACACACCAAACTCCTAACAGACAGTCACCCGGAGGAAACCCACGCGGACACAGGGAGAACACACCACACTCCTCACAGACAGTCACCTGGAACGGGAAACGAATCCACAACATCCAGGTCCCTGGAGCTGTGTGACTGCGACACCTACCTGCTGCACCACCGTGCCGCCCTTTCTTTAATCATATTTAACATCAAACATAAAGTTTTTTTAATTTTAAACAAGTCATTGCTTGTGCATTTTAAGGACAGCCACTTGCTATTTCTAAACTGTTAATGCTGCTGTATTTGTGGCTTGTGAGCTCTGTGATTTACCCATGAATAAAGTCTTGATTCTTATGACATGCATCAGGAACTGAACCGAATTCTACTGACCTGTCGGTTTCAGCTCAGAATCGTTACAACACTATTTTTTTGTTATAATGGATGCAACCACAGCTTGTCGGAAAGACGGCTAATTTTACAAATATTGCTCAGGTTAATTGAATCTGATAATGTTCTACCTGAAAGGTTGATATCATGTAATGATATGTATCTGTGTTTAATATATATATATATATATATATATATATATATATATATATATATATATATATATATATGTTTAAAATGATCCAGCCGTGCACTTTACTCTTTGTCTGTGCCACATAAAATCCTCTAGCCATGCATACAAAGGGACAAATCAATATTTTCAATCAAGCCGAAGATATTTAGCCATACATGAGTCCGCTTACCAGAGAACTATATTTATAATATTAAAATACGGCAATTTCATGGTGTTTAAGGAAACAATGCAGCTAATGTACTGTATTTTCTACAGGGTGTCCCCATGAACTCTCTAAGGTTTCTTTTTGAAGGACAAAGAATCACAGACAACCAGACCCCCAAAGAGGTATGATGCCCTCCTTTTCTCTTAAATATAATAGCCCTAGATATGATCAAGTAGGCATATGTCATTAGCAGAATCTTGGTCCCAGAATATCCTGGTAACCTTACAGAAGATAATATAAGGTTTGCATCCTTGTCATTTTTATTTTCACCAATGTGCCTCTCTGCAGCTGGGAATGGAGGATGAAGATGTCATTGAGGTGTACCAGGAACAGACCGGCGGCTATTGGAACGACTAGACCTTTACTTTAAATCTCTTCTCTTTAAATCTTAATTTTGTATGTATGACATTTATTTCTTCTGTTTCCTTTTGTGCTTCTCTCAGAGGGAAATGGAAAAACCATCTGGATCAAAGCGATACTCCGCTAGGGCTGCTGGAAGTGAGGGAGTTAGAGGCAAAAAAAAAGAAGTATATATGTATAGATATATAGGATAAGGAATGAGGGATAAGCAAGATATTCCTCTTTCCAGACCTGTCTCTCTTTCTCTCTCACTTTTCCTCTCTCTCTGTCTGTCTTTCTTGTTCCTTTCCCCACAGACACTTGGACTTTGGATACATGTTGTGTGGCAATATCTGATAATGGAACTTTCATTTTAACCCAAACCTTCAGAAACCTGAGTAAATCTTAATTTTTCCTGCATTAGATCAGATGTTGAACAGTTGCCCTTTTTTAATTCTTTCACTGACACTGCACTGTTTCACTGGGATTCACTGACTTTTTCAGAACAGAGTGTGAAAACAAAGAGAACACTTGAGGCATTTGTCAGACGTCAGCTTTTGAGTTCTATAACAACAGACATTGACCCCATTTGTGTTGGTAGAACTAATTCATTTCATAGGCACATTTATATAGAAACAATGTGTGGTTTTAGCTTTTGATACAACGTTAGGATTTGGGGGATTTACATAATTGTTTTCTGATATTAGAAAGTGTGAGGTATGTTTTCCCTGTATGCATATAACAACTGTGTTGAGATTTGCTCACTGTGAGCTGCTGAAGGGAAAACCTTGTATTGTAATGTGAATAATCAGTGGTTTCAACTGCATGTGTTTGTCTCTTTATGTTAAAGGAATTTTCACTTGATGAAATTGTCTGCCATTTTAAATGTGTCCCTCTAACTCTAGTTACAAAACGAGGAAGGCTGTAAGCCCTGTTTAGGATATGATTCCCTTGCCAAAATCTGAAGAGCGTTTTGTTTTAATGATGTAGGAGTGATTTCTGATCCGCACTCAGGGGCAATGCTTATCAACACAAAATAAATAGCGATTGCACACAATGAAGATGTTACTGCACATTTAGCTGTTTTTAAACTGAACGATTTCTCCAGTGTTATGTGTTAGACATGACCACCATCTCCACAATCTTTCTGAAACCTTTTTTTTATTGTATAGCAGCAAGGAGCATAAAGGCAAGATGTTTTCCACAGGACAAGAAGCTAGCCACCTCATCTTTTCTGCTGGTCATGCAATAAACAGCAGCTGAACACGCTTGGAGGAGAGCACTGATTGATCTCTGCTGTTTATGTGCCCAGATAGACACTCGTTATGTGTGTTGTAGAGAGGACTGAGACACCAGTCCCAGTCAGAGATCAAGGCTGGTGGTTGTGCTCTCGTGGAAAGAAGGTTCTGACGTTGCCAGGATTCAGTCTTGGTCACTCCACTCTGGAAGCAGCTTTTTTTTTTTTTTTTTGTGCCTCCCCCCCCTTATTCATTTCCATTTTTGTTAAACATGACGAGGGAATTTTGGTCCAGATGGTTTGTGGACATAGCAAGATTATTATTTTTCTTTTGTCTTGTTTTTTTAAATAAAATGTGTCATAAAATCATGTGCTCCGTGCTCTTTTTTTCATATAATTTCCATTTAATGGATTCTCGTTAAACAATACATAGATTCCACAGGATATACATTTGCTTCAAAGTATGGACTGAATTTATGAGCAATTTGGCCACTAGGTGGTGACACTACCGCGCTGAAAGTAAAACCTTAATCCTCTCTTTTTTCCCAAATGGCTCCTAAAGCCCCTTTTATAAGATTACATTAGTGACAATGGTGTTTGGACAGGGAGGGCACCTCAAGTGAACATGTGTGCCACAACCAGTCAAATCATTATTGATTATGCTTATTTTAATGAAGAGATTTGCATATTTACAGCAGATGAAAAAGTTATAACAATAAACATAATAAATAAATTTATATTATTGAACATGTTGTTAACAAACATGTCAACAGTAGCCTTGGTCGAAGTGGTGCACTTGTGGTCTGGCAGTCCACAACTAAGCTGTCGGACCAACATGGCAAAGAGAAAGAATTAAATTACATTGAGAGACGCTCCAAGATGTACAAGTCTGTTCCAAGTACATGCATTGGACTCAACCATCACTGAGGTCTCTGGCCCTGTAGATCTGCATGTTGTTGACATGGAAGTGTAGACTTTGAGAACTGTAAGACTTAGAAGTCCAGTTAAGACTGGGCTTCTAGTTCTCACTTTTAGGTAAGATGCCTCTTTGAGCCTGCATCAAAACCAGTAAAAAAAGATAATAATAATAACACATAGCGACTACACGAGCAACCCTTTAAAAAACTAAATGAGATATTGGACCCTAAGGTAGGGTGACCAGATCTGACATGGAGAAAAAGAGGACACGAGGGGGGGCGACGACGACCTATGTGTGCTTTTAGGTCCTTTACACCTTTATTTGCTACACAAAACATGGGAATTTATTTTTTAATTCATCCGACAACTTACATTTACGTTTCGGCATAGCTGCTCGAGATGAGGGTAAGTACATGAGCTTTGTCTGACGTAAACAAAGACTACTGACGTGCAGACTGACCAATTAAATGTTTACAGAGAAGGTTATCGACCAATAACGGTAGCTCTACAGTCAGACCGTCCAATCAGAAGATTTTAGGCTACTTCACCACGCCCGCTTCTCACTCAAGCGAATCAAACGGAGTAGGGGAGGGCGGGACTAGTTTGTGAACGAAACTTCTCGAAGTTCTATGTAAGCTCTAGAAAAACAAAATGCCGGACGTTTGTGAAATTCCGCCCGGACATTTTTTTTAATCTAAAAAAGAGAACATGTCCGGGTCAAAGAGGACGTCTGGTCACCCTACCGTAAGGACCCATTTTTTTATGATAAACCCTTTTTTCCTCTAAAACTTTAGTATATTAAACATTTGTAAAGATGTAGCCAACATACAGGGTGCTGAAAGCAAAAAAAAATATTACCCAAAAAACGATGTAAGAAACGTAGTTATTGCTATCCTTTCATTATCAGTGGATAAAAGTTCAGTTAGGTGTGGTTTTGGACAGTGGGAAAAAAAAAGGCTGCAGTGTGTTGTAGACGTTGCAATCAATGTTTCCTATGTCCGCCACTGTAAAGAAATCTCAACAGTCTTTCTGGAAAATCTTCAACATCCTTTTTTTGCAGCTGCAACTACAGCATGCCACTGAAGGACCTGATTTCAGACAGTCCTGGGTGAAAGGGTTGAGAGTGTGTTACGTGAGAGTAATGGAGTGGAAAAAGAGTGGGGTGCAGAATGAGGAATGCAATGAAAAAGAAAGGGGTAGAGAAGTGGAGGAGAAAGATGGGCTGGTGTCGTGGGAGTGCGAGGAAGTAGAAACACACGGACAACGCCCATCTGTGTGTGAGCCAGCCCCAGGCTTCTTCAGGGGTTTTCAGCCAAGGATGAATTTCCTTTGCTGAGATTATGTTCTTCTGTTAGTCTTATTCTCTGAGCAAGTGGACTTTTCCTTTAAGGCTTTATAGGAACCCTCCTGTATTTACAGTACACAGCGCGCTTGTGAAACATCACACATGAGCGAAACAGACGCTGCATGGCTTTAAGGTTGTATAACGTGTGGGGCACGTACATATTCGACCTGTACAGTTAGGTTCCTTCCTGCAAGGCTGTGCTATAGCTAAAACCCAAAGGGAAGATCGTATTTCTCAGCAGCACACAAGGCCTGAACACTACCAGATGAGGGCTAGCTAGGCATGGGGGAAGGGGGCTATGTGAGTGTATGTTAGAGAGAGGGGGGGATGGGTGTAGAATACCTATGAGGTCATGTCTGTGTCTAAGTAAAATTTCTTTGTATAGGAAATGAGTACAGTGGGCCAGTTTTTAAAGGATTGTTCTTTTGAAAGTGCGGGCTTTGTTCTTCAATCACACTCGGGTCCTTACGGGAAGATGTCAAACACAGGCAATGGAAATGAGCCTTGGAAGAAAAGAGCCCCCTCATCGTGAGCAGAAACACCACAGCAAACGTTACAGAAACTGCTGCTCTGTGTTATGTTATTATGTACTAATGTTGAGGCCTACACGCCTTGGGAGCCTTATAGGAAAACATTATATATCCACCAAGAATGTAACTCAGGGCATTTCACTGTGCGCTGTGTACAATGTTCTTGTTATAACTCTCTCAACAAGAGAACAGAAACTGGATAGCTAGTCATACCACTGGGGCCATCTGTTGGGACAACTCTCCACATTGGGTAAACATCCCTGAAACAATGCCTGACAAAAGTTAAGGCGGTGTCTCTGCGCAGGGTATCGATCCAATTTAGGGAACTGTATCTCGTGGGAATGAGGTAGAAAGAACCTGGGGAAGGGGTTTTGGTTACCTGAGACTCTGTCCATGTGTTTTTTTTTTTTTTTCTCAGAGACGGATGAGAAAGAGCAGCACCTGGGAGGCACAAAAGCTTACGGATCTCAACACAAACCGACTTTTTCAGGCTATTGTTACCACTTCGCCAAGGGCATGTTACTACAGGAAACCAACCAACAAATATGCTCCGTCAGTAAACAGATGCTGGCAGAGGATTATAAATGGCTGTGGTTTGCCTATAACACCAGCTCTGATTTTTTTTAGTCCCCCTGGGCTGTGTCCTTCCTGACTAGCACTACAGAGGTGGACAACCGGTAAAAGCACCTGTGCTCAAACACTTGCGGCACTTCCGACAAAGTCAGCTCAGAGTGCCATTCGGTTTCCAGATGTACTTCAAATTAGCTTTGCGGTAACACAGTAAGATTGTTTCTGGTGTCTACTATCCTTGTGATTTAACTGCCTACATTTCATTGAGGTCATTACAGATATGTAGTGCATAAACTTAAAAACTTCAAATTCCTCAACTTGCCTGGCTTACCAGGGGATTCACAACGCCTAAGAGATGGCTCAGCAGAAGCTTTGAATTTTCGTGGAATGCAGTAGAGCTCTTCATTTACTGTCCACATTGCTAGATGGGTGGAGAGCTTGAATGTACAGTCTCTTCTGATGACACTTCTTACAGTTTATCATACCTCGTAACCTCAGTTTGGAATTGCTGGAATGCTTCCAGGCCACCCCATGACCAGGGCTAGATGTTAGTCACAAGAGGCATGTGAACAAACTATACATTTTCGTGTAGATGCCCTAGTTATCGGCAGTAATCAGGCGCTACGGACTGTCGAGAGTTACTCCTTTGCTGAGATAGTTTCACTCCATTTGGTCTAACAGGCTCCCCAACTGGCCAGGCAACCCCAACACTCTCCAAAAAAGAAGCCCTCCTTCCAAAAACTGTAACCGCAACAACTCCCGCACCTTTGCAAAACACAAACCAAACAAAAGGGTTAAGGTTTAAGCCAAAGAATAGTGAGCTATCGCGTTTCACCAGGAGAGGAAGGGTATGGATCATATGCCTCATTGCATCTTCCTGTTGTCTTACAGCACGGGTGGCAAACTTCACACCAGCTTTGATTATCTCCTGTTATTCTTGGCTGTTGTGTAACACATCTCTCCCACTCGTTCTTAAATAAACACATTTACCCTTTCTCTGTACAATCACACTCCTGCCTGTCTCCCTGTCCTAATCCACATCCTACAAAAACACTTATATCACACCTAATGAGACGGCCTATTAGAGCCAGCAATACATTCATAATTGTATGATCAGCAGGTGTTTGTTCCACACAGTATTTGTCCAAATGTGAGATTTCACTCTTTATGCAAACTTTAATTAATGCCAGTCTGCTCCTAAATTTAAGAGAGCATGATCAACACTTATTAAACTTTCAAGAGAACAAAGAAATTTAAGTATGAAAGTATAAAAATAACAAGGAACAGCCCATTCTAAAAATCTAGTCACTTTATTAAGTGAAATTGCTGAGTGAAGAATATGATCTTAAAAATTAGACTTTTAATAAATACATGTAATCTTAGAACAGTAACATGATCTCTGCTAGGTTTGTCCGCCATATGCCTGAACAAACGTTGTAACTTCTGTACCACTGTAGTTCGTACCCCATTTTTAATCCCAACAGTCACATGCTTGTCATTAAGGCCAGAGTCAGTTTCAGTTTACTTTACAATAAACTTTAGGAACTGACATCAGTTTCTTACGCTATGAACAGAAGGTACCTCCTAAAGCATGTCAAAACATTCAGTAACAGACATTAAGATACAAAAACCCTGCACTGTATGTGTCAGAAATGGATGAAACAAAAACCAAATTATGGGGACTGGTCAATGTTACAAGGCACAAGATAAACATAAAAATATTTTTTGGCCATGGCAGAGATGAAAAAGGATAACTATTCTCATGTCTTCAAAAATGTGAGCAATAAAATATTTCCCAACATTCAAGGTATGCAATGTCCTCTCAGTGTTCAAATTCTGTTTTGTTTTTTTGTGTTTTTTTTTTTTTTTTTTTTTTTAAACGAGGCACCAGACAGTTATTTTAAAAACATCTTTGCAATATATAAAAAAATCTTTTGAAATTGAAGTCATGCAAAAAAGTTCAAAGAAAAGTGTAGACTAAAAGTCAGGGCCAAAGTTCAAGTATTTAAGTGTCATAAGGCAAGCTTTTTTTGGTGTAAGTGGATTTTCTGAGCAAGATCATCCTGTGAGCCCCCACTGGGCAATGTCCTTCAGGACGGTCATTAATTTGTTTTTAAAATCCACATTATAGTTAATGACATGTAATCTGTTTCACAGTCCTGACTGATTATTGTCCATGTTAATATGATTTCACACTGTTGTCTCTCCCTGGCCATTTCCTAGACGTTTGTAAAACCTGCGCCACGACTGCAGGGTCTTCCCGGACCAGATCCAGAAGCCAGATGTGATGCCCACAATCATGGTCATGAGGTATTTAATCATGAAGACAGTAAAATCCGGTGACATTGGTGCAAAGTTGGAAGCCGGGCAAGGCACAGCAAAGCGCTTACACGTCTGCATGTGCCATGTCTTCTCCCACTGCTCACGGAATGCCTGCTCGTAAAAGTAGCAAGCGATGACGATGGTGGCTGGAACTGTGTAAAGCACGCTGAAGACCCCAATCCTCACCATCAGCTTTTCCAACTTCTCAGTTTTGGTACCATCGTGCTTCATGATGGTCCTGATCCGGAAGAGTGAGACAAAGCCAGCCAGCAGGAAGGACGTCCCGATGAAGAGGTACACGAAAAGTGGGGCCAGGACAAAACCGCGGAGCGCATCCACATTGTAGATTCCCACAAAGCACACGCCCGTCAGCAGGTCACCGTCCACTTGGCCTAGGGCAAGGATGGTAATGGTCTTCACAGCAGGCACAGCCCATGCTGCTAGATGGAAGTACTGTGAGTTAGCCTCGATAGCCTCATGCCCCCACTTCATGCCAGCTGAGAGGAACCAGGTAAGTGAGAGGATCACCCACCAGATAGAGCTGGCCATGCCAAAAAAGTACAGGATCATGAAAAGGATTGTGCACCCCTCCTTTTTAGTACCCTGCGCCACAGTCCTGTATGCGTCATCCCTGAATTTGTCGATGCACACCACTTTGTCCTCCAAGAGAAAGCCAGTGACGTAGGCCACTGCCACCATAAAGTAGCAGCCAGAGAGGAAAATGATGGGCCTCTCTGGATAGCGAAACCGCCGCATGTCCACAAGGTAAGTCAGGACTGTAAACAGGGTGCTCACACAGCACAAAATGGACCAAATGCCAACCCAAAGACGTCCAAATTTCACCTCCTCCTCCCTGAAGTACATGAGGCCATGCGGCAACGAGTGCTCACATGGCGCCCCGCAGTCCTTGGCACCTAGGAACTTATAGTTGAGATAGGAAGGTACAGCAAGCTGAAGTGGGCAAGTGAAAGGTTGGCCTGGCCGTGGAGTCAAGTAACCTGTCGCTTGCAATGTGGGCTCTAAAGTGGGGCTGCCTGGGTCTGAAGTGTTCTGGCCAACGCATATCTCCCCAGCTCCATGAACAGGGAAAGCTTCGCAGCGGAGGCGCTCAGGCCACTGGAAGCCAAATTTGTTCATGAGAGCTTCACAGCCATGTCGGGCACGCTCACACAGGGAGCGACAGGGTGGGATGGCCTGCTCCAGTACAGTGCATACAGGAGCGTACATGGAGCACAGGAAGAACTTGAGGTCCGCTGAGCACTGTACTTTTACCAGCGGGTAGAACTGATGCACCTCCAGGCCGGCGTCCTCTTGGTTCGTGTGCCCCAGCAGGTTAGGCATGATGGTCTGGTTGTACTGAATGTCCGTGCAGAGAGGAATGGAGATGGGCTGGCAGAAGCCATGCTCGGGCACAGAGATGCCCTTGTCGCCGTGATGCTGGCTAGCACCAAAGCCGAGCAAAAGGGCAAGAATGCAGAGCGCATGACCCAAACAACTGGCTCTCCAAACAGCCATCATCTGCAATTCGGAAAGAAGAACACAATATTCAAAACCTTTAACACAAAAGCTACACTAAAATATAAAGCTGAATAAAACATCAATTTGCAAATTATGAAACATGTTACAAACCAATGACTGGCTAACAGCAATAGTACAATTTTAAAGTTGTAGCCCCTCCCTTCCCCAGGGTTAAGTTATTTTATACTCAGCCCCCTGGAATCATCCACTGTTATTAGTTCTTTTTCTGCACCATAAATCAGCAGGATTTCTGGGCTTCCATCAGTGATACACAAATGTTACATTAACAAATGTGTGTAATTTAAATGCAAATGACACTGCAATCATAGGAAAATGGCACTGAATATAAAAAAAGTGTTTCTGATAAACAGCAAAAGTTTTAGAAAATCTACAAAACGTTGACCTGTCACTGCAATTATAACTATACTTTAAATGTTGACATTAATATGTTAAAAAACATTATTTGCGGAAATGCGATTCACTGCAGTTCACTCCTATAAAACATCTGGAATATTCAAAAGAAGCCTGTCTTCCTTTCTTAATTTATTATTATAATGTACATACTATTTTCTCAAACTACAGAATTGTAAAAATATAAGGTTAATAATTTATTGAAATTAAATCATATTTGACTAATTTAATACACATGATTAATGTCTCAGGTTTGCAAGTTAAACCCTTGGCTCTTTTAACACGGTCACCCACGTAAAACACAGCAGAAAAAACACGTTAAAAAACAACGTTGGGTGCATTTCTAAAGTGTTCTTTGATTTAATGGCGTAAAACTTTTTATAATCAATCGAAAACACATTTTAATCAGGTTAAATGCTAGAAATCTTTAACATGACCCTTTTTTTCTACCTATTTAGCCATCACTGGCTAAGTAAAGTGCAGTCGGTAAAAGTTGGAGCTCCCGCTCCGCTCTTATGGCCCATTATATACTGAATTACCTCAGCCGTCTACTCTGGAGAATAACGAGCTGTTTCTTGCGGGTTACTGATCGGTGAAATGTTTCATACTGTATACCAATTCAAAATGAACACTTACGGAAAAAGACCCCGGTGAAACAGAGTTTTCTGATAGTGAAAATCCGTGTATGTTCTGTAAAACGAAGCTCTCCCTCTCCTCGTGTTTCGTTAGGTTTAACGAACGCTCTCGTTACTCACAAGCCCGAGCTCGAGCGCCAGCCGCGGGTTTTACTCAGGTAACGTATTCGTGGCCCGATTTCTCGCCTCCTTCCGACATTTCATCGCAAGCGTACAGGCTTAATCGTTTCTTCTGGCCTCCGTCAGGGTCCGGCGCCTATAAAACCCCGCTTTCAAACTCCGTTCTTTCCAAATGATCCAACTTCACCTCCGTTAAAGTTTACAGACACACTCCACAGTACCCTGGCTCCGATCAGACCGTTTTCAGACGCCCCTTCATTCAAGCTCTGCGGCGCATCTCTCCGTGGGGCGCCTTGAAACCCTCCAGCGTCCTGACCAATGAGAAGCTTTGTTTTTCTTAGCGCGCCGCGCCTGATTGGACAAACGTGGGCGCATCAAAAAGGGCGTGACTCTTGGAAATCTTTTTTTTTCTTTTTCTCAAATGTCAGCCAGTGGCCTCAATAAGTATTTGGACATCTCTGCCATACGTAAAAACACAAAATGTTAAACCAAGTCTTCCTCCGGTCATGGTTTAAACCCCTAAAACGTATCACTCTTCTTCTGAATTACATATTTATTAGTTATTTCCAAGAGAAAAATCCCTAATGTCTTAAAAGTGGTTTAGTTGTAACTCTAAACCTTTACCATCATTCAGTATGCGTAGCTATATAAAAATATTAAGTGAGTCTCCTCTACTTTGCCACTCGTCTTTATATCACTTTTAGACTGTGTGGTATGAAAAACATTACAGATATATGTTAAAAAAAAAAGGTAAAAAAAAAAACCCTTTACTGGAAGGGCTGTTACATGTTAAAGTTCTTGCTCATTTCTGCCACATTAACTGATACATTTTTTTTTTATCATTCATTCATTCATTATCTGTAACCGCTTATCCAGTTTAGCAAATTTAATACATTTAGCAACTTGCTACCTTTAAACAGGGTAAAAACAAAACATTTACACCTGTGGACAGTTACAAACAGCAAGTCAACCGACCAACATGTGTTTTTGGGAGGGAACCAGAACATGTTCAGGAAACCCTTGCAAACTCAGGGAGAACACACCACCCTCCTCACTGGCGCTTAGCTGAGGCAAGGATAGAAAAAAAAAAAAAAAATTAAATATATATATATTACCAGTTAGGTGATAAGATCACATCTTTAAAATGATTAAACAAAAACTGCATTTCAATATATTACATTAAATGATTGGCTATATTCTATACCCAGTAAACATTTAGCCGTTGATTCAACGTTGAAATAACGTAATGACTGTCGTCTAATCAACGTTCTCTTAAGTTTGAAAATGAAAGTTGAAAAGACGTCCAAACACAGACATTAAAAAGATGACCATTAGACGTATTTTGGTTTTATTATTATTATCGTCTTATTATTAGACGTTATTAATTGGTTTCCGAAATAAATTACTCGTATGAAATGTATTTTGGACGTCCACTGACGTTATCGATTGGTCACCAATTAACTAACTTATTAAGATGGATTTTGGATGTCCATTGACGTTTAAAATATGTCATTGACGGACAGACTACTTTTAGACCTATTTTGAACGTCCAGGGACGTTCCTTGTTTACTGGGGAGTGCATGCATTTTTTTTCACAAAGTCTTTCATCATTTTAAAGATGTGTTCTTATCACCTAACTGGGACTTTTTTTAAGCATACAACCTGAAGCCATTTGTTAACAAAAAGGTGCTGCAATTAATTATCACACTAACAAAAAACGAACAAAAGGAATGTGTTTTATGTGTGTGTTTGTGTGTTAAAATTACAGAAAAGCATGAAAATGACATGTAAAAAAAAAACCATTGATTTCCTGCTGAGAACAACGTTGGAGGGTATATTTAGCGGTAGGCATGGTATTATTTATCAATGGAAATACCAGACAAGCTGGTTTTATTTGTTTTAAATGTCTAGTGAGGGGTTGAAGACCACAGCCTGGGGTCAACGACTGGCATAATAATGGCTATATTTATAGGGAACTTCAGTAGGGGAGTCATTGGTAAATCACAGTATGTAAGAACTAGTGCTCAGCTGCCAAGAACGCTCAGCTCATGACAGGAAACCCAGATGACCCACAGATTTAAGATCACAGTTTACTTTTATTATTACTGAGCATGTCTAATTAGTATCAGAGACTAACGCTTGTTCTCCATGTGTGACAGTAGGTTAATGTATGTCTTTGTGTTCTGGACATTATGCAAAGAGTAGCCGTGTCTCACAGTGCTTCATTAAGGCCGTCAAGAATAGGCTTGATTCTATTATGAGCATGGTTCTTGTGCTAGGAAGCCATTTCCTTTTAGCCAATCCAATTATATCTGGTCAGTCATGTGGCAGGACTTAACTGCTATCAATCAAACCTTCTCCATGGTTCATGGTGGTGACAAGGTAAGATTTACTGCAGTCGACCAGATTTCATCTGTGGTTTATGGTGGACGGCGCCAATCACATTCTGGACAATTACACATGTGAAATTATATGGTATGTGGACAGTCATGTTGAACTTGAATATAACTGACAACTACGTTCACAGCAGGCCAAACAAGGAAGCATTCTTCACTGTAATATGTGCTCAAAACTTTCAGAACTTTCAGACCTATGTTTGAATATCCACCAACTTTCATAGCTCCCTATTTCCTGTAATTTGCCAGTACTCCTCCCCTCCCCCTCCCTTTGGTACAGTATAGAGCAGGTTTGGGGGGATATCACTGCAAAGCCTTGCTGCATTGCAACACCTCAGCTCCAGCTGGGAATGGTTTCAGCACAGAGACATGGAGCTGAAAGCAAAGCCTTTCAAAGACAACATTGGCTGAATAGTGTGTGTGTGTGTTTGTGTGTGTGTGTGCTGTTCATTCCTCAGTTTCTCTGCACAACATCCATCATCATGTAGCATTGTAAGTATTTGGACAACATTTCGATACAGTAATTTCTTCATTTCAATCCAGTCATTTATTTGACCTCGGAAATGTGCTTATGAAAGGCACACAATTTTGCGCAGACATTTTTAAAAAAAGAAATGTGAGTAAAATGATATCCATAATGCATATGACATCTCTCTCTCTCTCTCTCTCTCTCTCTCTCTCTCTTCACACACACTCTGACGACAATGTGTCATTCTTCACACCGCTCCGTAGTTTCCTCAATGCCAAAGAACCATTTGCTCTTCCTGTGCAATTGGCCCATGTGTGTTGTGAACGACTGTTGCTCAGATCAATTTGATATATATTACAGCAGTGAAAGCTGAATGGCTTGCGTTAACATTAAGTCTGCAAAACATGTAGAGCTTGTGTGAAAAATGCTAACATGGTGCAAGGTCATAAATTGTACTGGCAGACAGTGCATATGATGAGAACAGTGTGGGCTAAATGTTATGGTCATTTTAACTAGCACAGATCCAGCAAGCAGAGGACTTGTCTTTTGAAAAAACAGCACGGAAAAGCACAAATATACAGCTGTTCTTAGCTGGTGTATGATGGTTAATGCTGGTGTGGTGCTGGTTTAGCTACTTATCCAGTATGGTTGTTGCTGACCATCATATCATATCATATCCGAAGCATAATGTCTGCTGGATTTGATGGTAGCAGTTTCATGCTGTTCTATGTTTTCTAGCAGGGTTGTAAACTAAGGTTAAGGTTAAAACTAAAAGATATCTAAGGTTGTAGTTATCTCTGGCCCTAGCTTTAAACCTAAAGTTTTTATATCTGAAGGTTTAAATTCCTTAGAGAAGATTTTTCTTTCTCTATCATTCTCTCATTCTTTATCTGGAGGTCAGCGCCAGGTTAGACAGTTGCTTAAGGATTTATTAAGCACTCAGTCCTAATATGCTTGGATTCTGAATCATGTGGTTCTAAGTCATTTACACATAGAGGGTGAAAATGCAACAATACATCTTTCTTTCCCCACATATTCTTCCTGACCCGTCCAGCCCTTGTCTGGGTCTTGCATTCCTGCAGTTCATGGCTATTAAGGAGAACAGGAAGCCCTGTAGATGCTAATTTTTTTAACGGTGTATGTAGCACCGTTAGTTCTGGATCTGTTTTCTGTTTGCTACCATCTGTTGAAACCGTTGCGTAGCTGCCTTTAAGTAAAAAAATAAAACCCTTGCTAGCTTAGTCATTCTGAAATGGTGATGTATCGCTCTGGTGCACCCTGGGTAATCCCTGTAATTTATTTTCTCCTCTCTCTGAGCTGTAGCTGAACGCTGAGGAGTAAACAGACCAGGCCGAGAAGTCAAACAGTGCCACCAGGCCAACTCCATTTTAGGCAAAACACAGCTCACTAGCTCCGGCTGTGTATAAGTATTGGTAACAAGCTGGTATACATTTTATTTGATCTCAGTCCAGTCTTTTGCCCACGGTGCCTTTGTCTATTTCTCTTTCCTCCCAGTCAAACACAAAATGCAAACATATGTTTTAACATGCACAACTCATTAGTGACTCAGTGTGGATCATTATTATCATGGTAATACAGTTATATCTTGACCCAAAGGAACAGCAAGGCGAGTGGATGGAGGGACAGAGGAAAGGCAGAGTCTCCAGATGGACTAAATCCGTTCTCAGTTTACTGGTGTCCTAGTTTTTATAGTACAGACCAATGTACAGATACTCAGTATTAAACTATTGATGCCTCATATATTATTGTGAGCTGAATGGTAAAACAACATTGACAGAACATGCTAGTTTGAGATATTCATTCATTCATTGTCTGAAACCGCTTATCCAATCCAGGGTCGCGGTGGCCTACCCGGAATCACTGGGCGCAAGGCAGGAACCTGGAGGGGGCGCCAGTCCTTCATAGGGCGACACACACTCATACCTATAGACACTTTGAGTCGCCAATCCACCTACCAACGTGTGTTTTTGGACCGTGGGAGGAAACCGGAGCACCCGGAGGAAACCCACACATACACAGGGAGAACACACCACACTCCTCACAGACAATCACCCGGAGGAAACCCACGCAGACACACGGAGAACACACCAAACACCTCACAGACAGTCACCCGGAGGAAACCCACGCAGACACAGGGAGAACACACCAAACTCCTCACAGACAGTCACCGGGAGGAAACCCACGCAGACACAGGGAGAACACACCACACTCCTCACAGACAGTCACCGGGAGGAAACCCACGCAGACACAGGGAGAACACACCACACTCCTCACAGACAGTCACCGGGAGGAAACCCACGCACAAACAGGGAGAACACACCACACTCCTCACAGACAGTCACCTGGAGGAAACCCATGCAGACACAGGGAGAACACACCAAAAACCTCACAGACAGTCACCCGGAACGGGACTCGAACCCACAACCTCAAGGTCCCTGGAGCCCTAGTTTGAGATCTTGAATGGCCCTAATGAATGCCTTCATTTACCTTTTGTGCAGTGTACTTTTAATAGAGAAGCAGACATTCATAGGAAAAAGTGTGTATCTGTTCGTGTGTAGGAGCATGTATATATTTGTGGTTATATCTGTTTACCACATGTTTATGTTCGTTGGCATGGGTCCCGCACACTGAACTCCCAACCTTTACCCTGGTGCCTTCCTTAACTTGTTCTCATAGCAACCGCCACGTAATTCCCTCAGGATCTCATCTTTGGACGCTCTCTGAACTTTTTCTCTTACTTCTCAGCCTGTGTTTCTGTCTTTCCATCCTCCAGTGGTTCCATTCACTTTCATCCCCCCACTCTCTCTCTCTCTGCCTCTTTTTTCCCACTCTAAATTAGCCCTCTGTCATTTCACATTCCATCTAGGAGAAAGTGAAGCTGACGAAAGCCAGATGACGGTCTCGTCCGCAAGCATTCTTCTCTCCCTAAATCCACCCGCTCCATCACTCTCTCCATTCTCTCATCTGCCCTCATACTCATCCATTACTCTAGTCATCCTCCTTCTCATTCCACTGCTCATTGTTTTACCTTCCCCTTTGATAAAGAGGGTGCCTCCCCTCAGTGTGACTACGTGAATCATTCCAAGGTTATTCTTTGCTTTTAAAAACATAACAAACTTAACATTCGTTATACTCTAATGCATGTCATATTTTGGTGATTTTTACTGGAGTGTTCAAACATATTTCTGTCTAATCTTAATCTATTGCATCTGTAGCTTGTAAAAATTTACCATGGAAAATAATTCCCTGAACTATTGATGTCAAAATCTATCATAAAATAATGTGATAAAGTCTTAACACTACACTTTTTTTTATGTTTTAACAATGGTAATAAAGTGTTGCTCATGTGCTGTGAATGCTGCTCTCTTGTTCAAATACAGCATTATTTTCTGCTATAGTAATGGTGAATATATCACTGAAGGATTGTGATACTTGAGTAAGCCATTGTTCATTCATTCATTTTCTGTAACTACCTAATCCTGTTTTTGGGAGAGCTCCTCAGAGACAGTGACCCGAGGTGAGGATCAAACCCTAGACCTGAGACCCTGGATCTTTATGATAGCAACAATACCCGAAGTTCAAATTGAATAAATGACAACTGTGAGTCGCAAACTGCGTTGGCTTGTATTTGAAAGTAAACAGGTTTTTCAGCAATTATTCAAGGATGCATGTCAAAGCTGTAGTTTGGTAATCAGCAGTATGCCACAGAGCAGATAGAGATCATGGTGAAAAATGCAGTGACCTATTTGTGACTGTAAATATGTGTGTAGTAGTGAGATCCTCCATTTTTAATGCAAATATGTCTACAGTACATATCTGGCTTTTTTCCAGGCTGAACTAAACTATCCTACATTATAATACCAATTGGTGCATGTGAGTGGGACACAATGCCTTTATAATCACCTGATTATGACACATGATAACGCAGTGTTATTTCATGTTATGCTTGGTGAGAAAGTTTTCCTTGTGTGTTTACTTTGCCTGTATATATATAGGCTTCAAGGCTTATTTAATGAAAAGTATCAGTGTAGTTTACATTAAGTCTAACACTGCCTTTAATTTCATTCCTAATCACAGTCATTTTGTAGTGTAATTACAGGCAGTGTATGTGTGTGTCTGTATGTGTGTGTGTGATAGTGACGTACAGTGATCAAAATTATTGCCATATGAACTTCACAATTTCCCGGAGTAATCACCATGTGTTTTCCAGCCGTGAAGCAGACATATAGAGAGTGAAGAGCAGGCCCCTCGCTCTGACCTCTCCTTCTGTCCTTGTACTAAATATAGGGCCAGACTCAACTAAACCCAATTTAGCTCAGGTCATGGTTGCTGCCCGGTCCCCCATCATGTGGCCGGCTACATATGTAGAAATGAAGCTTGTAGTCAGTGGGGATGTTTACCACTGACTCTTCATTGACTGACTGACAGATAAGTTGAGCTTAAGCAGAACATCACACTGGAGGAGTCACACTAATGCAACGGTCAGTAAGATAAAACCAGCAGAGCCAGTGTTACTGTGCAATATCTATATTTTACTATAAGGCACCTTCTGATTTTGTTAGTCTATTAATATCTAATAGCTACTTAACAGGCAATGTAGTGTTATGGTATTGTGTATATGATTAATATTATTATGACCTTGTTTAATCAGCTGCACTGGCCATAGAGGTGCACTTTGTAGTTCTAAATTTACAGATTGTAGTCCATGTGTTGCTCTGCATTCTTTTTGAACTGTTCTTCAATGATAAGGGCCCCTACAGGGCCATCACAGCACAGGGTGGTGATTGTACTGACACTGACATGCATGAATGTTCTACCACTCAAAAAATATATATTATTTATAAATTTCAACATCCTTCATAGTTTAGAGAGTTCCTTTTGATCATGGCCTAGTGTTTTATCTCTAAGGAGACTATACATTTAATAGGCTGGCCTTATTCAAGCCTGGCTGTATTCAATCAGCTAAATCTTGTTATCTATTAAACAGGGTTAATTTGTGGCTTGAGTAACTGGAGGGCTAATTACTTTTTCACACCAGTGGCTTTCATGCTGAAAAGTTTCTTTTTGCCTAGTGATAGATCTGAAAGCTTTCACTGCCACAGCTATGCTTTAGCAGATAATATTGCAATACTAAATGCTAAATAAATTGCATTCCAAAAAGTAATTTGCCTGGGAGCAGCAGGTCGTTAGTCAATAAATGTTTACATTGTGAAATAATTATGCCAATAGCATGTATTATTCAAGACCTATGAACATAAACATTTAGGAAATAAGTATCACTATGAGTATCACTACGAGTTGAAACTGGACCTTATAAGAAGCCTGAAACTTTTTAGCCCTGTAATTATTGGTTATTATTAGATATTAATATGATGCGATTCCTGCATCACATTGATTCTAGGTGGCCCTGGATCCTCCATGGACCTGATCAAGATGAAGCATTTACAAAAGTGTTTCTTTAAAACATGATATTAAAGCCATTGTTCTGAACACTGTGATTATCTGTCCACTGTGGTCTACAGTATGCCCCCTTTAGACTACTATCATCTCAGAAACAGGGGAATTCGAGTCAGTTGATACAGATCAGCAGGGATTCCCCATCGACAAAAGCAGGAATGACAGAAGGTGTAAATGAGGCCATGAAAGACAAAAGAGCACTCCTTTCCAAATCCCATTATCTTAGAGGAAACCTGGGCCCCTTTGCTGGGCCCCACACTGCTAGGCCTCTTTCTCTCTCACCCTCTAAATCACTCTATCATTTGCATGCTAAGTACGGGTGGGTATTATTTTGGTAATGCCCATAGGCCAGTGATAAGCAGATTGAATTAGCAGTTGAGTGGGGAGGGGTAAGGCTATTGTCAACAGTTTCAGTCTCACTGGGAGATGGGAGAAGGTAGAGTAAGGACAGAAGGTTTCAGATTGGACGAATTTTTAACATAGCTATATTGGCAAAGTGTTATTCTTAAATTTCTCTTCCCGCAGCTAATGCTGGATGTTCAGAGCGATCCAATAGGATGGGTTTGTTGTGAAAACAGGAGGGGCAGGCTTCATTGCCCACATGTCCAGGTCTCACCTTCCATTTTAGCTGAGATAAAAGCCTAGTTAGCCCCCACTCTCTCCACTCCACCTCATTTTACACTTTGCCCCAGACCCTCTGGCAAGTTCCTGGGCAAGAAGCTAAATCTAGCCCCAGGCTGTGAGGCCTACCCATGGCTATAAGATGTGTGTGAGGTACCAGCTGTCTCTTGCATCTGTCTGAAGGAGCTGTGAATAAACAGAGAGAGATAAACAGCACAGTGTGGAGACACAGACCACACACCAAGCCCGACACACACTCGGTTAGCGATAACACGCGGTTACAACACAAGACAAATGCTACCGAAAAGCTACAAATGCAATTCGGCAACCTTCAAGCACCTCGGTAATGTTTATTCAGTGTGTCTGTTGAGTTACTGCAACACTTACTAGATTTCTATCCAGATACAGCTAAGGCTTCTGAGAAAGAACATAGAAGAGAAGACAATAAGCAGAGCTTGGCCAGATATTTCATGAGCCAGTGAAGGAGTGGTCTGGAGGCTAGTGCAGCTCAAATAAAAATTAAACTTTATTAATTATGAATGTATATTTGTTTGTCAGACAATTTTCAGGAAGATTATATAAACACAGTGGCACAAATCTTTAAATAAGAGAAGACAAAGGTCTATAACTCTACTAGGATGCAACTTTAAAGTTTCAGGAGCATTGCTTCTCTAACTTTAGTTTTGGAAAACACTGCCCCAATACCCCTGTAGCTGGCAGCTTTGTTTAGATGCCTTTTTTAAACATGTTACAGCAATCTATCTTTTAGCATAACAGAAATAGAAATCTCTTTTTCTCTTTTTAGCCAGCACAACAGAAATATTTTCTTGAAAACAAAAGGCCTGTCTAAAGGTCTTTTGTTTTTAATTGAACACAAAGCTGACCACAGGTTTGGTTTCTGGATTGGGGAGAGGCTCAGTTTACGTAAAGCCCCACCCCAGTGCACCTTGACTAAAACACTTTATACTTATAAATAATTTATACGTATTGGATAACTTCATCTATAGATGACTATTAGGGTCTTTACAGTAAACAACAAACAGCAATGCTAGCATCAGATAACATTTAATTAAATCGACCCCTTTCTTTTAGAATCTCATTATAAATGATGGCCAGACAAATCCTATTTAGCTATTTTCCCGCAACCATTGGCCAACTTTGTGTCTTAGAATGTCCCCTCCAGTGGAAGGTATTCCTCCATAAACCTCTTGAAACCAAAACCTGTACTAAACTGGGAAGGAGGAGGTTAGCATGTGCATGAAATATGATGCCATCTCTTTGAACTGCTTATGATGCAATGCAATCGGACAGTTCAACATGCTTGGAGGAGAACACAAACGTCCTAATTCTCTTGCATTAACCAGTAGCCGTCTATATCGATTAGCATTGCATGGAGTGATGAAGGAGAGCAGGGTCCATGCTATCCCCTGAGAGACGCCTATTATGCTCTTGGACATCGGGTGACAGACGGCTATAATGTCACCAAGGATCTTACCCACTCACAGTCTTGGCAGGACACATGATTAGATTTCTTTCATCTAGCCAATTACCAGCAATAACTCAAACAAATGGTACTGTTCCAGCAAAGAAAAATGTATAATCTGAAAATACGAGAGTAGATAAGTTAATCAGTCTTAGAGAAATCTGACATCTAAAATAATACTGAATTCAGCTCCATCTGTCATGCCAGATAACCAGTGCTCACTCTTGTTAGACGAGAACCTTTACATGTGATTCCTAATGTAAACGTAGACATTTGGAGAGCAGAGGGAAGTGGTGGTGACAGATAGATGGATGGTCCAGCCTCTAAGCTCTGCCTGTATCACTCATCACAGCTCAGAGAGGCTGTCGCTCGGACTGCGTTTGTCTTTTATGAATGGTAATGCAGATATTCCATCTAACATATCAGTAAGAGGAGCCCGGTGGAACTTATAAATACATGCTCACACACGTATACTCACACACACACAGAATTGTACCGTCTCTTTGTGTTTGTGGGTGACTCTTCCCCCTGGGCTGCTTCAGTGTAACACCACCTGCATGAAATGGATCCACTTTTCTGGTCTTGAGAAAGGGATACATGTTTATAATTTTTTAGCTCCTTCCAAAACTTCAGTAATGGCACATATGAAGTCCCACAGTTCAGTCCTTCACTGATATATGTGAACGTATTATTTTCATAGACCACTGACATTATGCCTCATCCTGGAGCCAGCACCAGACACATATAGGTAAATATTAAGAATGAAAAAAGATAATAAATTTGTTTTGTAATTAAGAAAATCATTGTAAGTCAGGAACACATCGGACATGGCACCGGTCCATCACCGGGCCTTACACACTCATCCAGTCACTCACACCTGGGGACAGTATTATTCAGCTTTGACTTACAGTTTTTGGACTGTTGGAGAAAACTGAAGCACCTGGAGGAAAACCACACAAAGAATGGGAGAACACACTAAACCCCTCATAGACATCATGCCACAAGCCCAGGACCCTGGACCTGTATGGCCTGTAAAGTTAAAATGTACGAACTACACCCACCCTACAAAATCGGGAATTGTGGCCACAAATTGAGAAAATCTTGCAAAACTGCATTTTTTATTCTCAAAATAGTTTTTATTTGAACATGTGTCTTTCTGTGTTTGCATTTTACATGCAGTTTCCATTATAAAATGTGTAGCTTGCTCAAGAACATTATAAAACTTAAACTTGTGCCTCGCACTTCCTTACTTTGCAATCATTTGTAATAAACACTGGGTGATAACCCTTATAAGGAATTAATTATGGTTCCCAATGACATATATTTCTTCAACCTTGTAGTTTAATATGGATAAATATCTGTAGTGGAGGTGAAATTTTGCTAACGCAGCACCAGGAAAGGAGTAGTCAGGTTACAAGACCACATCAGAGTGAAATAAGCCTAGCAAAACAAATGTGGAGGGAATTATGAGTAAGTGTGCAGTGCTTGCTTTTAATTTAATGGCCTTGAAGGCTTCCATCAAAGCTCCCTCTTGACTGAGGCAGCCTACAGAGGAAACTCAGCACACTGTTTAGAGCAGAGATCTGCTGAGATCAGCTGGAGGAACTGTGGGAAAGTTGCAGAGAACGTATACTATACGGCTAAGTGTTTGTAGCTGTGTACATTACATACGGATCGGGTGAAGGAAAGGTGTTTATAGGTAGGTGGGGTTTCATCTTGGCTGCATTAAATACTTCCGTTCTTGACACTACAAAGTGAAATATTCTGTGAGGATTTAATGGCATTGAGAACGTTAGTCAGGTCAAATACAAATGTGAAAGTATACAGTTCATTCCAGAGGTATTGGATAGAGCTCCATCAGCCCAGAGTACAGTTCTAGTACTTCACAGACCAGTGTTGGTTTTCACAGTATAGGTGCATTTTTATATAGCTGAATTCACCAATTATAACAGTGTTTGCAAACATTCAGACATATGCTAATGCACAGACCGCCTTCAGGAGGAGCAAGGGAAAGCATTTTGAAAAAGCAGTTCCAGTGTTACTTGCTAATTACTGTGTAAATTAGTTCTAATGTTATAAACAAAGTAATTCAAAGTGGTATGGTGTAAAAGGCGTTCTTCTAGAGAATGTTACATAATCAAAAATGGGGAGCAGAAAGGTACAAAGATTAGAGAATCTGGCTTGGGACAGGCTCAATCCTTCAGGGCAGTGCTGTCTCCTCCTTCAACATCCATGGCTGAGGGGCTTTTGAGTAAGACATCTAACTCCCAGCTACTCCCCTGGGACCAATATGGCCTGTTGTACTGCTGTGCAATGATGGCAAAAATAATTGTCATTTTTCACAGTATGGGTGATAGGAACCAGATATCTCTCAAAGAATGCTTATTTTAGGCTTTTAGCCTCACTATTATCAACGTTACTTCTGAACTGTAAAGACTGTAGAATGTGAGTAGATATGCTGACAACATGTTAAACAACATGGCAATAAGTTTCCTTTTAGCTGGAACATCCCCTTTAAACTAATTTCAACATCAATCTCAAAAGGAAAACAAGAAGATCTAGGCCAGCCTACTGAGATATTTATTTCTATATTGACAAACAACAAATATGGACAAACCAAGACACACACATACACACCAGCTGTGAGAGCAGCGCATGTGTTACACACCTGGAAGGATATGAACTCATCAGGATGATTCAGGTCGGCTATGTGTGCAGATGATAATCACTTTCCACTCTCATTAACATCTGCTTCTACTGGAGTCCCAGCTTAAACTGAGTATCCTCTAACATCTGTTTATTCCATGATCAGAAGCATAATACCTTTACCCAGTTTCAAAGGAGGTTTTATCCTGGTCAAATGTGGTTGAAATGCTAATGTGGCTAACAGTAAATAGAAAGGCCAATTAGCATGGTTTTTCAATACCAAAATACAGTAGGACTACACTTATGAGTGGCTATGACTGGCTCTGGACCATAGTCACTAGTGACTAGTTAAGAGTCTTGGACTGAATTATAGTTGCTCTTGAGTACCATGCTATTTATTGTTAGCAATATTTACATTTTTGGTGATACTATTATTTGAAAGGAATCTTATTCCAGTGTAACCATGCCATCCCTACAGACTTGTCCTTGTTGGGGAAAAAAATGTTAGGGTACATTTATGGGACTGACTCAGAGTTTCAAGGACAATTGGCTAAACAATGTGCAAATTACAGCAACAACACATCAGCTGAGGTACTCATTAAATGTGAGTAAGGTTTTAAGACATATAAAAGCAAAATTTGGCACATTACCTGAAAAGATTTGGCAGCTACAGTAAGAATTGTCGTCCAGGTCATTGAATCATCATGACAACTGAACTTGGTTGAAGTCCATAAGTCCATCTGCCTTGATTTACTAACAAGACAATGGAAGATGTTCCAGGAAAGTACAGTTCATATCTCTCTCTCCCCCCCACCCCTCTCCCTCTCTCTTTCTCTCTCTCTCTCTCTCCCCCACCTCTCTCTCTCTCTCTCTCTCCCCCACCTCTCTCGCTCTCTCTCCCCAACTCCCCCCCCCCCCCACCTCTCTCTCTCTCTCTCTGTTTCTTGACCTAAAAACATGAAAAATGTTGATTTTTCCCCTGACTAAATGAAATTTCTTTAATTTTCTTAATGTTAATAAGTTATTCTGTTTGGGGAACAACAGAAATATAACATTTTTCTATACATTTTAGTGAATCCATCCAAATATAACGCCTATTGCACCATCTATCCAGAGAACACAGTTCCACTCTTCCAGATCCCATTGATGTGGGGTTCTATACCCCTCAAGCCAATGTTTGCCTTTAAGCTCATTGGTAAACTCACTTCTGTGGAGATTATACCTGCTGCCTGTGCACAACTTAACTCCTGTGTCCACAATGTGTGCAGCGGAATTAACTAATTACAGGCGGTGTCTACAAACCTACGGAAAGATAGGGTATATATGCTTCATTTGGAAATCCTCACACACTTGAATCAAGTTGATACACTGAATCTCACTGTAGGACTTCCAGAGGAGCATTCATCAGAACTAAAGCCTGAATCAAAAGTCAAGTGATCAAATAAGTGCCAAATGCATGTCTTTGGTGGATTTGAACAACACAGGCTGCATTAACACCCCTCCATCTCTTTCCACCCAATCCCATCTGATCCATCCACATGCCACTGTAAACCCAACCATAAGCCTTGAAAAAAAGAGACTGAACCATTCTTTTAAAAAGTAATGCTCATGGTTCCTTGTAACGTGGCTCCATGATAACACAACACATAAATCAACAGGCTGCACCATGCTGTATAAAGTATAGCTTGTTTTTGTTTTTTCGGTCCTGCAAATTTGCATGTGGTCGATGTGGGCCAGCGGGAGACTCTCACCAGCACTTCCCCATGGGAACGAGGGAGGATTTCATTCTCCTGTTAGGACTGAAGATGTCTCTCGCTTCCGTCTCTAGCCTCACGCCAGGAACCTTAAAAATGGATACAGCTAGGAGAGAGAAAAAAAGAGAGAGGAAAGACAAGAGAAGAAGCCCTGAAGAAACAAAGACAAGCACAAACACATTCATATGGATTCAAAGATGATGTGGACACTAAGTGAGAACTAATTTCCTCTAATCTCATCCATTGCAGGATAGAGTTACCATCCATCCATTATCTGTAACCGCTTATCCAATTTAGGGTCGCGGGGGGTCCAGAGCCTACCTGGAATCATCGGGCAAGGCGGGAATACACCCTGGAGGGGACGCCAGTCCTTCACAGGGCAACACAGACACACACACATTAACTCACACGGACACTTTCGAGTCGCCAATCCACCTGCAACGTGTGTTTTTGGACTGTGGGAGGAAACCGGAGCACCCGGAGGAAACCCACGCGGACACGGGGAGAACACACCAACTCCTCACAGACAGTCACCCGGAGTGGGAATCGAACCCACAACCTCCAGGCCCCTGGAGCTGTGTGACTGCGACACTACCTGCTGCGCCACCGTGCCGCCCAGGATAGAGTTACCTTCAAAGTTAAAACTTGCATAACTCTCTTAACAGAACAGTTCAGGGAAAAGTCAAATTTACTATAAATGGTATAAGCTTCCACCGCATTTTAGATGAGTCTCATAGCTCCAGTGCAAAACTGCTGAAGGAAAATTCACAAGACTTTTTGCCACAGTTCCCTTTAATTTGCTCATGTGGAGGTTTCTGATTTACATTGTTAACTGTTCTGATATTAATTCTGTGAAGCTGCTTTGTGACATCATCAGCTGTTAAAAGCGCTATATAAATACATTTCGATATGATTTGAGGGTTTCCTCCGGGTGACTGTCTGTGAGGAGTGTGGTGTGTTCTCCCTGTGTCTGCGTGGGTTTCCTCCGGGTGCTCCGGTTTCCTCCCACAGTCCAAAAACACAAGTTGGTAGGTGGATTGGCGACTCAAAAAGTGACCGTAGTGTGAGTGAATGTGTGTTGCCCTGTGAAGGACTGGCGCCCCCTCCAGGGTGTATTCCTGCCTTGCGCCAAATGATTCCAGGTAGGCTCTGGACCCACCGCGACCCTGAATTGGATAAGCGCTTACAGATAATGGATGGAAGGATGGATGATTTGAGAGCAAGACACAAGGTGTGCTATTCTGACGTTACTGTCACATGGCATTTACAAAATTTTATGATCAAAATGCAGCTACGACGTCACATCAGAACAGAGACAGCCAGAAACAAAGATGCAGCCGGGTCTGAATTTCAGAGCTCCACAGCATTTACAACCAGTGACGTAAGTAAAAGCTGTGGCAGCATCTTGTGTATCTTGCTGACTGGGTGCCTTGGACCTGTTTGGACCTGTGGCCACGGTCCTGAGTCAGAAACTTCCAAGAGTAAAGTCAGAATATTTTGAGAATGAAATAAGAATATTTAGAAAAAAAAACATCAGAATATTCTGACCTTATCTCCCAGCATCTAAAAATTCTCAGTGAGGTTTAGCCAGTATTTTCCATTTTTTTGAGCACTGTTGGTGGAGCAATATGGTAGGTTAGCACTGTGAGAGGACACAGTGGATGCAGCCAAAAATGCATTTCATATTTGAGCAAATAACTCAATAAAAATAAATATAATAATAATAATAATAATTGATACAAAAAAAAAGTTAAAAAAAATGTATAGTTGACAGCTGCCAGTGCATGTGTGTGTGTGTGTATGTATGTGTGTGTGTGTGTGTGTGTGTGTGTGTGTTTTAGCTGACAGATGGATGCAGAGTATAGTTTTTATATATATTTTAGATCTGGGTGATTGCAGATTGCACCACGCTATAAACCTTCCACTTATCCAGGTATCACAAATGTATGTGTGTATATCACACACAAATATTTGTATACAAAACAAAACCTAAACTTAAAAAAAAGCTATGAATCTCCAATTAATTTTATTTACTTTAACTTAGCCTGTTAGCTACAGTGCAAAGCTATAGACTTCAGACAACAAACATGCATTAGCTTATTTTCACATCTCACAATGTTGGGAGTATGAGGCACATTGTGTAAATGTGAATGATTGCCGAACCCTAAGGCTGGATGTGCTAAGGGAGGCCAGGGAATACTCACTGTCCCGCAGCTGCATGACTGGGGGCGGTAGCGTGTTGAAGTAGGGGTGCTGCAGTGCATCCTGGGCAGAGATCCTGTCTTTGGGGACCATCATCAACATCTGCTGGGCCAAGTCTTCCGTCTTATAGGGCAACTGTGCAAATCTGAGCCAAAGCACGCATGCACGCACACACACACACACACACACACACACATACACAGGCCAAGGTATGGGTCAGGCTTTCATATGAGGGAAGTTGCTGAGGGCTGGGGTGGGGGTGGGGGGGGGTACGACTACACAAAGACCCCTCTGTTCAATCTTGGAAAAGAGCGCAGACACACACACACACACACACACACACACACACATATGCACACACACTCACACAGACTTATGTTCATTTGAACTGATATTACCTTTTCCAGACATCTCTGAATTGCTGGGCTTTGCAGGGCAGGAACCATTCTGAGGAACACACACACAAAACACCCTCTCAGTCTTCAGAGAAAACTGAAACCAGTGGCCTCCGCCTTGAGCGTCTTCCGTTAAAACACTCGCTCTCTCCCTCTCTCTCCAGGCCTAGTCTGACCTTGCACGCCCTGGAACCCACATGCGCTTGGCCGTCTCGTGGATACATTCTCTGCTTGGCCTCTTTCTTTCCTCTGAGTGGATGGCCACCCAGTCTCTTTCTCTCTCTCTCTCTCTTTCACTCTGTCTCTCATTCTCTCTGTGAAAGCTACTCTGTGTATGTGAGGCTGTATTCACCTCCTAGCACACCTGGTTGTGGTTGAGAAACTGGCTTTGGGCCTA